>NW_016189375.1:0-2287 GCF_001687245.7 Rhagoletis zephyria
AAAAAAATTGATGCAGCAAATGTTGACAATATATATTTTTGACATTTTTTTTTTGTGCTGATCACGAATCCGCAAGTTTCCATCAGCTCAAAATTTTAAGAAAAACGAGGTCAAAGTGTCAAAAACTCGCGTTTTTTGCAATATTTGGGAGGCTCTAGCAAAGAAACAAAGGGTGGTAGAACCTTCCACTTAGGCTTAGACTAAAGCTAAAAATCTCGACTACTATCCCTGCAATTAAGCAAGAGGTGATAGAACCTTCCACTTAGGCTTAGACTAAAGCTAAAAATCTCGACTACTATCCCTGCAATTAAGCAAGAGGTGATAGAACCTTCCACTTAGGCTTAAATTAAGGCTCGGCCTTCTGACTTAAATCCCTGAAAATACCATTCCTGTACCTTGACCCTAAGGTCACCTATAGTCATTGAACAACTAACACTGATTTTTACACAGTTTTTTTTTTTGTCAGTTGCATAAATTTCCAGTAGTTTTTTTTTNTGATCACGAATCCGCAAGTTTCCATCAGCTCAAAATTTTAAGAAAAACGAGGTCAAAGTGTCAAAAACTCGCGTTTTTTGCAATATTTGGGAGGCTCTAGCAAAGAAACAAAGGGTGGTAGAACCTTCCACTTAGGCTTAGACTAAAGCTAAAAATCTCGACTACTATCCCTGCAATTAAGCAAGAGGTGATAGAACCTTCCACTTAGGCTTAAATTAAGGCTCGGCCTTCTGACTTAAATCCCTGAAAATACCATTCCTGTACCTTGACCCTAAGGTCACCTATAGTCATTGAACAACTAACACTGATTTTTACACAGTTTTTTTTTTTGTCAGTTGCATAAATTTCCAGTAGTTTTTTTTTATTATTGGACGATAAAAAGTAATTGAGTATAGGTGGCCATCAGGGCAAGGTGCAGGAATAGTATTTTCAGGGATAGTAGCCTGTAGTTCTAGCTTTAATTTAAGCCTCAGTGGAAGGTTCCATCAACTTTTGCTTCCTTGGTTGCACGTTCACCACGTTTTTCTCAAAATGTGGAGCTGATCTAAATTTTATACTTATGGATTCGTAATCAGCACAAAAAAGTCTACCAAAAACAGCTTTAACATTTGCCGCATCAAAATCGGCGTTGCCCTGTGGTACCTACACTAATTATGTAAAGAGAAGCTCCTTCTTTTTATAAGAGGTTATCTTGCGAATGGCTGTAGCGATCTTTTTGAAATTTTGGTCACCTACTGCAGACTTTCGATATATTAAAGGATCAGCCATACATATCGAATTTTTCATACCGTATTTCTCTGGAAGTATTTGTGGTAGTGTCCTGGAAATTGGTATAGAGATTTTTGGGCTACTGGAAAAGGGGGCGTGGCGCTTTCCAAACATATTGAAACCTTTACCGATCTTTAAATATATACACCCAGAATACAGTGTTTTTTCTTTTTCAAAATAAACATTTTTTTTGTAAATTTTTTATAGAAATATAGTTCATTTTTCATCAAATGGGACCTAATTTTGAGTATGCAGTTTTGTAGTTCACTCAATTTCGGTTTGATAAAGTGCAAGTTTTAAATGGCTATAAGTTACCGCTGATTTTTAAGAACTTTTTCGCTGATGTTGTTGCGCATTTTCTCCGTATAGCGAATGCGTGATAGTTTTTTTGTATGGGAAAAAATTCCGAAGAGTGTCGGTATGTAAAAGACTTATTCTGGTGGGTGAACTCCTCCTCAACGACCGAAACGATTTAAATGAATTTTTTTTTATGTATTTGAGTAGGTCCCTGTACAGATTAAGTTCACAACTTAAAACGACAGGTGGCGCTGGAGTC
Source organism: Rhagoletis zephyria (assembly GCF_001687245.7). Classification (NCBI taxonomy): domain Eukaryota; kingdom Metazoa; phylum Arthropoda; class Insecta; order Diptera; family Tephritidae; genus Rhagoletis; species Rhagoletis zephyria. The sequence goes on from NW_016189375.1 coordinate 1,820, forward strand.
GAGTTATTGCCAAAAATCGTCAATTTGGAGGCATCAGGGATCAAAGTCAAATGACCCCCGTTAAATAACCCATCAGAACCATTGCGGTCCTTGCTTTACGGCGACTAAACAGAAAGTGGACCAATGATACTCATCAGTTTGGAAATTGCCACCAACTATACTATACAGATTCAAGGACGATTCACCATCGAGCCACAAGGACTTCTTCCCGGTATAACGCTTTCGTCAGGTTATTTAAGACGGCAATGGAGGATATGCCTTCTATCGACCACAAAACCAAAGTGAACGTGAATTGCTGGCGAAAACGTTGGACCAAATGTTTCAATAAAAAAATGAATATTGGGCGGGACGAAGTTCTCCGGGTCTGCTAGTTTATGTATATATTCTCAAGCACAGAAGAATAGATGCGTGCTATTTTGACCAGTTTTATCTACTAGGTAGGCACATATGTGCATACATATCTATGTA
>NW_016189375.1:2359-3949 GCF_001687245.7 Rhagoletis zephyria
GCATAGTTCCAATCACGATGACAATGCAATTTAAAATATAAATGAATTCCCCATATGGTCCAGAGGTCTTGATTCAAAGGCGGTCAAAAAATAGTAAGATTTATGGCTAACAGGGCGTAATTTGCCAAAGAACGTAAAACCACTATAAAATTGTTAAAGCTGTGGGCGATAGTGTAGCAAAGCTACTTGTGGCAAATTCTGATAACAACCTAGTCTAGATATGAACCTCGTTGTAAGAATTAGAAGACTCCAGATGTCGCCCCGACAGAAGAAGTTAAATATTGCGCCTAAATATATGCCAGGCTACAACAGAAATGGGCGACACGCCATTTCTTTAAATAAAATTAACTGCTTTTATATGTACATATGTATGTTTATACAAACCATAAGCAAACAACATTTTGCTTGCCAAGTCTTCTGTTCTCTTTCATTGCAAGTTGAATTATTTTAATATCTATTGCAAAATTTTGTACATAAAATGAAATAACACTTTTTAATATACAACGCTTTTATAAATGGACGCGCGAATAGCAAACCGACATTTAAATATCTGCATACATACATACCTAACCAATTATGCATGTACGCTGAATTCGCCGACAAGCTTTTTTAAAAACGAAGTAAATTAGTACAAATTGTTAGTAATTTTCATTAGAGTTTGAATAACTCCTTTCACTAAATGGCTTTTAGTAACTTTAACGAGACCTTAACTTATTTTATTTTATTCATTTTAGTGCAGTTTTGACAAAATTTTCTTGCTAAAAAATCTTTTGTTACACTACTTTATTTTATTCCTTTGATTGCACATGTTAAATAAAAGCTTGTTTTTAAAAAATATATTTTTTTACATTATTTTATTATGTGGTTCTTTTTTATGCGGATTTGAATTTATGCGGTTTTTCAAACACTTTTTTCGCTGTAGCGATTTTGCTTTTTTGATAGCTTTTATTACTTTTTTTCAATGTGTAAGGGACAATGCTTCTGATAAAAAAATTTTCTTTGTATTCTTACATACAAGTAATTACTAAGTAATTAGGCTAAGTAACTATGTTCCATATGTATAAATGAGAATATAATATTTATAAAAATCATTATTTTGTCTTTCATTTCATAAATGAGTAGGACATTAGCATTTTCAAATGAATATTCCTGGTTTAATCCCGATACATATGTATGTATGTAGTATAATACAAACTACTATTTGGGGTGTTAAAAAGTATTTGATAATTAAGGCTGGTCCACATAGAACTTTCGCGTTGACTTTGTAGTTGGCGTTGGTTTGACAGAACGCACGTTAAAAGTATTCGTTCTACAATGAAGTTTGGCAGAGACTACTTTGGCCACTAAATTAACATATTAACGAGATATAAATTAATATTTCATATCAATAATTGCATGAAAAATTATATTTATTGCCCATAGCTATACATACATATATATGTACATATGTCCTTGAACAACTGGCCACAAATAAATTTTTTCACCAAGGATTATATTTCATCCAGGTATATAGCATAACTGCTACAAGTAGCAAACTATTTTGGGGGTGTTAACAAGTGCTTACTTGCTTTTTGTTTCTGCGGCACAAAC
>NW_016189378.1:0-3948 GCF_001687245.7 Rhagoletis zephyria
CTAATGCATGAAAATCCTAACCTCAAAAAAATCACCCGTTACTTACGAGTGAGTACCAAGAACCAGAAAATACATATACAATAAAATCAAACCGAAAAACTGCAGAACTTAGCAAAAAAATGTGAAGTGATGCAAGGCATTGTAGCAAAATAGGGATAAAATCGTATCCTACAATATCCAGAGGGATACTTCGGAATAAATAATTGGAAAGTGGATATCAAAGAAAAAAAAAAAAAATAAAATCAAAATAGAGAAGCCAATTAAAAAGAAGAAAACAAATTGAGTACTTATCTTATGCAGGCATCCAAAGTGTTGCTGCTTTGTTGATAAACTAATAACAAGAATATGAGAAAACATTTGCGTATGAAAGTAATACAGGTGAATAAGAAACCAACTTTTGCAACAATAATAGCTCCAGCGGAAGTTGCTAGGAATTGCATTTTGTGCTTAACGAGAGCTGCTTTTTTATATGGAAGTGTTTCGTGCACAGCCAACAACAAGTGGACTTATGCGGAAGCAATATATAGCAAGCATGTAAATATAGCTAAGCATAAGCATAGGAAGTAAGAATTAAGTATCCAATTTCTTATTTAAAAGAATTTGCATGCTCTCAGTGAATATCTGGTATTTACTGGTACTGGTACGTATCCTGCGATTTACTGCAGAGTTGGAATTTTTTAAAGCGTTTTAGATATTTATTTCGAAACTTTTTGTACTGTTACACTAAGCAGAGTTGTTAGAATTGTAGTTAGCGTTGGTGCCTTAATAATACTCCATGCGTTTTTATGTATTTAAGTACTCAAAATTTTGGTAAGACCCTGGAATCGCACTTTAGATAAAATACTTTCATTTGACCATTTTTTTAACAACTATACAAATACACGTCAATGTGCTGGTGATAAAAGACATGTCAAGTGTAAATAAACAAATATCCACTTAATTCAGCAATTTCAGTAGTGCAAAATGCTAAACAATTTGTTTTTGAAGTGAAACTTCATAATTGGTTGGGGAGTAAATTGGTAAATGCAACGGAAATGGTGGCACGGAAACAAGTGCTCCTTAAATTTAAATATGCACATGGTGTTAATTTAGCAAAAACGTGCTAATATGCAGTTTATGAATGACATTTAGCTGAAGACCGTACATAGATGAAGAAAAGGATAAAGGCATAGGTAAAAATAAAAACAACAAGTAAAGAAGTATAAATTCGGGCGAAACCGAACTTTATGTACCCGGCACACGTATCCATTGAACACCGTTTTTTCACTTTTCAGTAAACTGCAAGATAAGGAAGAGTAATTTTCCCCATTGTCAAACAGTTTCAATAATATGCTATGATATATTGAATTAATTGCACCAAATTTGGTCCAAAATCATTTTCTGCAAGAGGTCATTGCATATATCGATTTTGAGGGAATTAGCTTTAGTAGCTGCTAATTTATCGCATTCTCGTATTTCCGTAAATTACCGTTATATGGGAGATGAGCGTGGTTCTTTTCTGATTTCAAAAATTTTCAACGAGTTTTTTAGTGAGGCTCTAGGCAATGTTCTCACCGAGTTTGGTAGGCATTGGTAAAGGGACTACAGAGATACAGCATTTAGTCATAAGTGGACGAGGCCACGCCCACTTTCCAAAAATTTTATAAATCTGTTATTTTATGCCAAAATTCTAAATCATTTACCAACTTTCAACAATACTATTACATGGGAGGAGGGCGTGGTTATTGCCTGATTTTTCTTATTTTCAATCCCAACCTACCCTGGATAAGTGCTCAAGTTATCGTGTACACTGTCAGACGGACAGACGGACAGACGGACGGACGGACGGACAGGCAGACATGGTTTAATCGATTTCTTTATTAATTCTGAGCATTTATCTATACATTTGTCTATATCTATCTCGATTCGTTTTGGCTGTTACAAACAACCGTTATGCCAACAAAGTTAATATACCCTTGTGCACAAGTGCGCTCGGGTATAAAAACAATGATGCTTACAGATAAATGCAAAAATGAGGATCATGGAAAATTTAAACATTTACTTACATATATGAGATAAAGGTGAAGGGAAATATGTAAATAAAGAAAATAATAAACAGGAAGGAAAAACAAAGACAAATATGAGGGAAAAAGATGAGGCTGTGGATATCGATAAAACTAAAGATAAAGTTAGAGGAAGAAAGATTAAGATAAAGGTAGTTATAAAGAAAAAGTTATAGATAGCGACACAGACCAACCACACCTAAATTCACCACATTTTATCTCACCACACCTGAACTCACCACACCCGAACTTACCGCACCTCTTCTAAATTCACCACACTTTAACCTACTATTTTTATTGATATATTTATCGATATAATAACCGATATTGTCATTGTTATATTTATTAACATATTTACCCATAATGTTATCGATTTTGAAATCAATATATTTGTTCATATTGGTGTAATAATCAATATTTGTATTAGTATGATAATCGATATTTGTTATGGATATTTTTATCAACAAATTTATCAATATTGTTGTCGGTATATTGTATAGATATATGTATCGATAAAGTTGTCGATATATTTATCAATGAAGTTGTCGATATTAGATATTATCGATACAGTTATCCATATCTATTATAGATATTTTTATTGATATATTTGCCGATGTATTTATCGATACTATTATCGGTATAGAAATCAGTGGATTTATCTACACTTTTTATTGAAACACGAGATGAAAATTTTAATTTCAGTTGTCTAAATTTCTCCAAACATTACATTATGTACACAGAAACATACCAAATGCTACCAATAGTATTATCTGGCGACTTTAATGTAAAATTTGCACGTGATGAAGCCCAGCCTCTCATCGATTTCTTGCAGGATAAATTTCCTTTCTAGAGTGGTTACAATCAGGATAATTATTTGCGCTAAACATTAAATTTTACTTTCATAAAAAAAAAATTACTGTACCTTTGATTGACTTAAAGCTTTTTACCAAAAAAATTAACCAAGTTTAAAAAATATAATACAAATGAACTTTTTCTCATTTGTATTATTTCTTTTTGTTTAACTTGGCTAAATTGTTTTGGAAAAAAGCTTTAGGTTAATCAAAGCTACAGTAATTTTTTATTGAAGAAAAATTAAATCGGTCAATGACATACAAACAATCGGAAAGTCAACTTTCGATGGCCCACCTGCGAAAATTTGACCCTATATAAATGAAGGTAACAAGTCAAAAAATAGAAAAAATGGTTACGAAATAAAGCTAAGTATACCACTCTTTTTTCTTCTTTTTTCTTGGGAGAATGGGTGATTTCCAAAGGCCGTGGATATTCGATCTATGAACTGTAAATGTTTTAATATATAGTATATAACGGTGACACTGTCTATGTCAAATGCTTCGGCCTTACAATTTTTCGATTCGGTACTCGGTGGTGGTAGTGAAAGAAGAGTGCCTTACCAGCGTTGGAAAGACCAGCTGCAAACAATGTTTCTGGTTACTAAGGGCTGGCTTCGCAAGAAGGGAGCACGGCTAGCTAAGCTGAGCTCGGCCAAAATAGCTTAAGTGGATAAAGCGCCACCATGGTACACATACATTTGAAGGTTTTTCGGCCCTTAAGATATTTACATTATGTAATACATTTACATTTAATAGTTTTTTCTTATTTTATGTATTTTAGCAACGAATATACGCCGATGAAAAAACACTAAAAAAAAAAANTAAGCCTTACAAGCATATTCACTGAAGGATTCCAAGAGCTTCCTATTTCAAATTAACTTCAAATCACAACTAACGAAAAAGAGTTAAAACAGATTACTTCCGAAGTTCCGCACACAGCCAGCATCTTCATTATTAGCCTGTTGTCCACAATGACAGTCAGTTCATTTGTGCGTGCATGTGCAGGAATTCGCTTACTTCGCTTTATCCGGCGGCCACACGCTTCACTTGGCTTG
>NW_016189379.1:0-3948 GCF_001687245.7 Rhagoletis zephyria
AATCCGTCAGAGTAAACACAATTGCGGCGCACGACGGCTTCCGTCAGTTTTCATTTTGATTTGAAAATTATCAACAATTTTAAGTCAGCCTTATCATGAGTTTCATTTTCCCCGAACCGGTTCATTTTCACTCTTGGTTTCCATGGTTTTACTATGGGCGGATGACAAATTTTCGGGTGAACTTTTTTTCGGGCGAAACTCAGGATATGGCAGANTTTTCACTCTTGGTTTCCATGGTTTTACTATGGGCGGATGACAAATTTTCGGGTGAACTTTTTTTCGGGCGAAACTCAGGATATGGCAGAATATTTTTCTGGTACGCGCGTGTTTGTAGATTTGCTGGCAATAAAAATGGATGAAAACATTGGAAAACTTAGACATTCCATATGTCTTTGTGAGTTTTAATTTTGACAGCGGTTAACCGTCGACCGCTTTACCGTCGTCCGCTGCAATTGTGGGTAGTGCTTTATTCTGCTGCTGGAAGCGTGCTTTCTGTCTATACAACATGATCGATTTGGTTTCTCGCACAGCATACTACCATGTTTCGGGCNGTGGGTAGTGCTTTATTCTGCTGCTGGAAGCGTGCTTTCTGTCTATACAACATGATCGATTTGGTTTCTCGCACAGCATACTACCATGTTTCGGGCCCCGGCGAAGTCGAACAGCCTCAGTCCGTTGTCGCACGTTTCGTCGTGAAGGACGAATTTTCCGACGGTGGTTCCAAAGATCCCTAATCCTAATTGCCCATCCGGCCATTGCAATCGCCAAGGACGATTTTGATATCATGGCGGAGGCAGCGCACGTATGTGCGCACCAAGTGCTCATAGAAGCTATACTTAGACACCTCGATATTCTCTTGCGTCGGGGCGTTGGCGCAAATCAGCGAGATGTTGGAGAATCTTGCTTTGATGCGGATTATGGCGATACGTTCTCTCTGCCACCACAAATCCATTACCGAATTTCCGTTTCTTTACATGGCAGATGTAGTAGAAGTCGCAAGGTCCCAGGCATTTCTTGCCTTACCCCTTCCAACGCATTTCTTGGATGGCGGTGATGTCAGCTCTTGTTCTTGCGAGGACATTGACCAACTTGGTTGAGGCACCTTCCCCATTACGAGTGGACATTCCAGATGCATGCCCTTAAATCATAGTCCTTTAAGAAGAGGAGTCTCGTCGGAGGCTTTGTGTTGTTTCTTTAGGGAAAGTGGTTTTTACGTGGCGGATCCCAAACCCAGCGCACAACCTATTACTGTGAGGTTATGATTTCTTAACCGTTTATATGCCCGTTTATATAGCGAGCCGCTTGCTCCAAACCAATCGCGCGCTTGCAGCCGTACCTAATTGTGAACAGACGGTTCAGACCGGTAAGAGTTTAAATCTAAAGCTCCTAAAGCTCGAAGCTCCTTATATTTCTGCCGCGACAAAGGGTTACCATCAAATATTTTAGTCACCGCATCTCGTACATGGGTTGCTCACGTTGCCCAGAGTGAGCGAACGAGGACGCAAGAGTTGGGATTGACTATAGCCGTGCCACTGTAATTGCATGCCCAGCACAACGAACTATACCCCATTGCACTGATAACACCTGCACAGTATGAAATTAGCAGTGACAAATTGACATTCTTAACCCGCCTTTGAAGAATGGATAAAAAACGTGTTTAGTTCTGGAAGAGAAAAAATTGTAATGTCAAGAATGTTCCCAAAAGAACCGAATGGTAACAAAAGCATTGGAACTTTTCCGTAAAAAATAAAATGCGAACAAAACTCGGAAACAGAATGAGAACGCAACTTTCGGGGATGTTTCCAATGCGAACAAAATGAGAACGAAAGTACTGAGCACGTTTTCAGGGAAAATCAAATAAGTAGGGACACGATATCGGACCAAAAGTATCGATATGGTACTCCTTTAAAGTATCGCTTTAAAAATATCGGGTACCCATTAATATCGGAATAAAAAGACTCGATATTCCAAATATCGATACCAAAACCCAAAAAATTTATCCAAACATAGGTCTCGCATATATGCCGCTGGGGTGTAGTGGTTAGAAGTGCGAAAACCTTGAAAATGAAAAACAGCTTCCCATAAAATGCAATCGCCGGTCAGAATCGACATAAAACTGTAGGTACCCCCTTTGTGCCACAACATTAAGACCCACGCGACAAATCGGAGGAGAAGTTCGACCAAACTCTAACATATTGTGTAAGCGCCGGACTTTATTATTATTATTACAACACGTAGAGATTGAGGTGTTGAACACCGAGGCCGCGGGTTCAAATCCCACCACATGCAATCCTAACCATAGTACAAATTTCTGCACTTTAAAGCCCAATTTATATCGGGAAGAATTGTTACAGGCCAACCTTATATGCGTGCGTAAAGAGCTAACTCAAATTCCAAGATTTGTCTTGCGTGACATTTCGATTTGACGTTTATGCTCAATTGGCTTTTTGGCGCAACTATGAATTCAAATTTTTATTTTGATTTGGGTTTGTCAAATGAGAAAAACTTGCGTGCGTGCGTAGAAAAACTCTCGCCGGTAATATTAGGTTGAGTTGTTAATAACATTATCCTTCACTGAGAAGAAAAAAACGCGTTGTAAGAATAAAATTTTTTTATTTGATTACCGTTTGAAAATGTTCGTATTTAAATCAAGTGAGAAGTCTTAACAAAATAGATTTTTCCATTATACATACACTACGTACATATAATTGAAACATTCAATTCAAATACGCCCGTATTAAAATGAAGCATTTTTCACTACACGGATGGCGTTTGCACGTCTCGGATGCTTTTTCATATGTAATTAACAAACTTTGTATATGTATGCAAAGCATGCACAGCGGTGACAACACATACACACATACATGGTCGCGCGCTGTGGTGTTGATTCAAACTCAACACTTCAAAACACCTTTGCATGTATGGCTGTAGCTGAGTGTGCAAGACGCTTGATACAATTGGTTGCGGCCAAGAGGGTCCGGGTTCAATTATAATCAGACGAAACATAACACTAATTTTATTTGTCTCCTTAATTACGAAAAAGCATCTGTGCACTTCACAACCACATATTTTGTAACGTATATACCCAAATTTAAAACGAGTTGGGTTGGTGCTCTTTCATATGCGTATTTTTTTCAATTTAGCACGTTTTTTTTATTTTAAAATTTTTCCCCCTCAGTGTTGGAATGTGAGCTTATGACATTCGATACGATACTAGGGTTATGGTATTCCATTCCAAAAAATATCGTTTTAAAACTATCGGGTAGAAAATATCGGTATCGAATGCCAAAAGTATCGATATGGTATCGTATCGTATCGAATTTCGTGTCCCCACAAATAAGACAAAAAACAAAACGAGAACAAAAGTTTTAAGAACTTTACGTTAAGAATGTAAGGAGCGTCTGCGTGTTGGGATGAAAAATCGATTCTGTGAGAACCATGATTGCCATTTCCTAGTCAGAGGAAGGCTGGATTATTTCAACTTCCACATGGCTTATCATTAAGGTGAACTGTCCATTTATGGAACAATTTTTCATTTTCTGTGCAAGAAAAGTTCGCGTCTTAAGTCTTTCGTTAACTTGCTTAATTTGCATAATTATCTGTCAGTTCTTTTTACAACGCTTTTTTTTGATTAATTTTAGTATTAAAATATTTCAAATTTTTGGAAATGTATAAGAGAAATTTTGTTTTCGCTTCCATTATTCGCGAATAGTTCATAGAAGATTAGTTCCCATTTTGTTTTCATAGAAATATTCCCGAATGTATTGTTCGGTTTTTTTTTTCTCTTTGGGAACGTTCCACATGGTTTTGTTATTATACATATAATTCTATTTGAGAACGTTCTAGGCAGTTTGTTCTCATTTTCGTTCTTGTGAAAACTCTCCCGAAGGTTTTGTTCGCATTTCGGTTTGGCTTTTAAGGCGTTCTTGGGAGCAAAACTACGCGAAT
>NW_016189381.1:0-3948 GCF_001687245.7 Rhagoletis zephyria
ATTTTTGCATTTGTGCTAAAGCCTGTTCTGTTACAAAAAAAAAAAAAAAAAAATTAAGTTACTATTGAAGAAAATCGATGGATAAATAAGAAATAGTGAGCGGTCAAATGAAANATTTTTGCATTTGTGCTAAAGCCTGTTCTGTTACAAAAAAAAAAAAAAATTAAGTTACTACTGAAGAAAATCGATGGATAAATAAGAAATAGTGAGCGGTCAAATGAAAATACGCAAAGATTTTTTTGTATGAAAAATGAGCAGGAAAGAAAGTTACTCATACGCCTGACTGACTGTGAATGATGTATGCATGGTTTATGGAGAATTTCATTAGCTTTCATTTGCCTTATTTTATATTAAGAAATTGGTTCGTAAGATATACGTGATTAAAAGGCACCAATTTTTGCTTTAAGCTGAATAACGGTAAATTGCAAATATCTCGAAATCGTATCCATAGAAAAAATAATAATCCGATTTTCGGAATCACCGAGGAATTCTACATAGAAATTGGATAGTGGCGTCTGGAGAACAAAAACCAAACTAAAATTTGTGACCCAGTGTAATTATTAGTATTGTGAGTATCGAGTACTTTTGAGAATCGAGTACTTTTTTTAAATATACATATGTTGGTAACTTTTCAATGTTTAGTGTAGAGATCTTACTAGCTAGCAAGATTTTATTCAAAATTATATATGAATCCCAAATAACGTCGATTAAATGCTACTTTGGAGTACTGTCGATCCTTTGGAGCCATAGATTGGGTCATAGATTGCGGATCTGTGTACCGTTTTTCTAGAACAGGTAATTTACCCAAAATATTTTCATTTTAAGTTTGCATTGCGAATGAAAAAAAAAAACTTTAACTTAGAAAATGTTACTCGTACGCCATGTACGAGTATTTACGATTACGGCCATGTACGATATGACGTATGAGTAACATTATTTCCCGCTTCTACTTCAAAGAAAAAACTATTGCATACATTCATTTGACCATTCAAAACTTATTTATTTATCCATCGATTTTCATCGTTGGTAAGTTGACTTTTTGGCAAAAGAACAGGCTTTAACACATAAAAAAAATTCAGATTTGTTATCTTTTTAATTTTTTCGTTGCTAAACATAAATTTTTTCATAAAAATTAAAATATCTTGGGAAAATGATCGGATATGAAAAAACGGTACACAGATCATGATCTAGGATCCAAAATTAAATTTACGTATCTCGGCGTTTTTTTGGTCATTTGAAAACTTGAAATTTTCCCAAGAGTGTTATAGAACTAATTTTTAGCTCCTATAGCAAGCAATAAATTTTTAATACAATATTGAAATTTTAATTAAATTAAATTAAAAAAAAAGTTCATAAGTCTCTAACACATTATTAATTAACTTATTACATTTTTATTTTATTGACATGAACATTTTATTCTAAAGAATTTGTTCTCAAATAAACTCTTTTTATAGATTTTTAGTCTAATTTTACGTTTATATTTCTTATAAAATTTTGCAAAAAATTGGCTTTGTGACAGCGAATAGCCGCTGGCATTAACAAACTTTGTTAGAAATTGGAATTCAGCTAGTAAAGACCGCCGACTCCGATAAGTAACTAACAAACGTACATATAATTTTTATCAGTTTCTTCATGCTCGTACCTACGGCTTTTAATGTTTCTGGCAATATTAAGGAACTATCGAAACGGTCTGGCAAGTGAGGCAACATCTTTTGATAGTTCCCCAAGTGACATATATAAAATCAGCTTGTATACTATGACGAAAGTATAGCTAGAATTTCTCATGGTTTAAGGGTGTCTGGAAAAGGTAGGAACCATGTCTGGCAATGAACGACGTAGTTTCCAATATTATTACGAATAAAATATATAAAAACTGACCTTTATACTATAACGAATTTTAGGTGCTATTTTATACACCTTTACCACCTGGTACCTGCCAAAGCCATCACTATCCAAATTTAATAGTCTGGGTTCGGTATTACCTGTGTTGGGGGCATACATAGATAAGCTTTCTGCCTTTATAAAATAACGAAGGTCTGGCCGTCGCTGGCTCTTGAGCTAATAGCTACAACCTACTTCACGTCTTGTTTTGGGTGTATTTTATGACTTTTTTTTGTAGCACCGTGTAATCCCCTCTCTATCTATACAAGTAATTTTTAACCAAAAAATAAAGCCGACTTCAGTTCTCATATAAAAAAAATATATATTTACGTATATATATACATACTGAATCGACAATCCGTTCTCGAGATACGTACTTCGTAATTTAGTTTTACCGCATCGGAAAGGTAGTGTCTCAGAGGTGGTCCCATACTAATCTGGTTTAGATCCGATCATTGGATCATCAAATATGAACAATGTTATGAAGTCAAAACCCAATATGTGGCGATTTCGGTTATATTTTTCTATATATGTGTTGGTAAAGGGAAGAAAAATGTATCGGCTAGGGAGCGCTGCAGTCGAGTTATCTATACTATATACATATATACATATATTTTGAAAACCGTTTTTTTTATTCGCAAACCTCGAGAAAGGGTCCCGTTTTTTCCTAATTTCGGATACCTTCTGCAGACTTCCCAAGGATGGTTATAGGCTAAAGGAAATTTCTATACATAAAGGGGGCGTGACACCTACCATACCAATCGAATACTCATGGAGAAAAGTGGGACTATTTGAAAAGGGGGCGTTGTGTGTGTTTGAGGGGGTCTCTGGATAGTTTCAGCTTACAATATGAACCTCCAGGTTGAGCTGGAGTCGAGTTATTACTAAAAATTCGTATTTATGATGCAATTTGGCTCCTATTCGGGATATGTATATGTATAAAAAGAACCGCCAGGTGCCGCTGGAGTAGTTATTACTAAAAAAACGTCTAGTGAAAATAAGTGTCGTGAATGCCCGATTACGTCGGCCTGCTGAACCACAGAGTATGCCGACTGGCCCAATGGATGTGATTTACCAATATTTCTATGCATTGAAACTTCTTTCGGAGGCACCAGGATTGAGTTGTTCAGGAGTCAATCTCAAATGACATCTGATAGGTCATTTACGATATTTCGTCGGAAATAAGTCTATGTATATTAGATTTCTGTAGATTTCTCACCATCGAAGCGAATCATTGTTGCCGCCAGGTAGTGAGGAGGAAAAACTTATTCAAATTTTATTTCGTTATTCGATTAACCATGCTATGAAACGCTAGATTATTGGGGAAATTCCAGGAACTATTTCACGGACTTAACAATTTCGTTAGGTTATTTAAGACGGCCTTGGAATATGCCTTCCGACGACCACCAAACCATAATATTAGCAGATAAATCGTGAACGTGAATTGTTGGTGAACATGTTGGACCAAAATGTTTCAATAAAAAATAATAATTTTGGGCGGAACGAATTTCGCCGGGTCTGCTAGTCTTATATATAAAAATAAGTGTTTTAGCTTATGTCTTGAGAACGGCTTCACCGAATTCAGCCAAATTTATATAGCATACTCGGGCCATGATGCAGATGGTTTATGTGAAGTTTGTCCAAATTCGGAAAAGGGGCCGTGGCACTACCCATACTAACTAAAATTTTCATGTTGTATATCTCTTGAAATATCTGTGGCAGAGTACTGGAAAATGGTATAGATAAATGAAATGATAACAAAGATTACTGTTGGAAATACTTTTAGGAGGTTGCCACCTATTTACAAATTTGAACTCGGTTAAATTGATAAAATAAATAAATAAGACAATGTGGGTATCAAATTAAAGCAGCTTAAGAATGATAACTGTTGCAAATATTTTTGAGGAGGCACCTATTTTAAAATTTTAACTCGGTTAAATTGATGAAATAAATGAAATATTGCANATTTGCAGAAGTGTGGCAACATGAATGGTTATCAAAAAATGAGTACGAACTACATATATTGGAAACACCTTGTGAAAGAAAAGGACAACAGGTTAATTGCTC
>NW_016189382.1:0-3948 GCF_001687245.7 Rhagoletis zephyria
AAAAGTTATAATGATAGGCCAGCATAACTAAGTTGATTACATACATACTGACATACAGACATGAGTATGCATGAATGTATGTACATATGTATGTATGTATGTATATGGTGCGCGTGCATTCATAAATATAGTTGTGCCAGAAGGTACAAACTTACCACCACATGCAATTTTCGAATCATCGACTCCCAATAACGTGGAATGGGAAACTTAAATTCCTGCATGCGGTCGCTTGCCATCCACTGTTTGCAGGGAACCGAATGTCTTATGAGTCTTCTATGATTATTATAAACCATAAAACAGTTTGTTAATTTTTATTAAGGTCATATCCTTGCGATTGTGAGAAAAAAAATAAGACTGCTGCAAGAATTGAAAGCATTGATGGAAATAAGAACGAACGACGATAAGATGCGAAAAGAGAAGTGTGAAACTCATAATTAGTTTTGGGTTAGATGCATTTTTTTGAGGAAATTAAACTTCGATATGGTAGTGGCTTAGGGTTTGAAAAGCGATTATGTGCATTAATTCCCTTTTTGAGTCATATATATACATATAATATACGACCAGATAGTATTTATTGATTTTGGTAGCACAAGTGTAGTTAGTTTAGTTTTCAAAACAACACAGACTACTTACACGCCATCCATTCTACTGTTTTTGTGTTCGATAAATCGGAGCAGATTGTTGGGTGTTAAAGAGCTCAGGTGTTGGTTTCTGTACATATCGCTGCCAAAAGCCTTTCACCTTATGCTGGCAGAAGCAGGGCAGAAGCAAAAAGTGTTCCGCCCTCTCATTCTCTGCCAGTCGGTAAGGGCAAATGGGGTTGTCATGTATGGACATCATAGTCAGGTGTTTATGCCCCGAGAAGTTACTAGTCAGCTGTGCCAGGATTGTTTCTTCCCGGGCTCGGAATTTTCAAGGGTCCGTATTTTCCCGAAAATTAAGTTAAAAGATAAGAATTATAATGGTTTGCTATGTTGAGAAATTTTAATATTTAATACTCAGATACATACATATCTATTATAAATTCTAGTAAATGTGAAAATGCATGTTTACATACATATGCAAATCTAGTATGGTCATTTCCGTGCTTGGCAAAATTTCCCCACCGTCCGAAGTTATAGTAGATTATAAGCCTAAAAATATGTCCATCATAACTATAAACAAAATACACTCAGAGTCAAAAATATGAGAATCTGACGTTTTGACGATTTTAGTTATTTATATTTTCCATACCAAATTTTTCTTATTTTTTTTTTTTTAAATATAATTTATTCTACAGCAAACCTTCTTGTGGGGTTTTTTAATTTCATACTGAAAATCTCAAAAATAAACGATCGAATTAAAATTGACAAATTTTGATGAACATTTTTTGGTATTTCTTGAATTTTTCCGAATCCTGAATTAAATTGTAAGTAATTGTAAAGTAAGTAAAATTTGGCATGGAAAATACAAACAAATAAAATCGTCAAAATGTCAGGGCATTCATAGTTTTGACGCTGACTGTATATAAAGTGATATTAATTATTGAGCTTTGTACCACGATTGTTTATTAGAAAAAAATTGAAAAAAGAAACAAACCGTTTTTTTTTTTTTTAATTTGAAAATGGGAGACCGTTTTTTTTTAAATCCAGCCTTATCATGAGTTTCATTGTCCCCGAACCGGTTCACTTTTCACTTTTGGTTTCCATGTATTTACTATGCGCGGAATAAAAATTTTCGGGTGAACTTTTTTCGGGCGAAACTCAGGATAAGGCATATGGGCATTCCCATGGTGGCGCACGTGACAGTCGTACGATTTCAATGTGATACAAAAAAGGAATACCAGTTGTTTTCTTTAACTTTTTTGGGCCATTGTATAGCACATAATTAGCTCTATATTTAACCGAAAAATGAAATGAATCGAACTGCTTGGTCCTGAAATATAAGTATTTAAAGAGATTGTCGTTACGTGACAAAAAATGGAAGTTGATTTTTTCTTTTCTTACAAAATCGCAAAACTCTGCGAATTGTGGATGGCTATTTTCATGAAACTTATTTTAATATGATTTGGAGCAATTCTAGTTGTTTTTAGAGTTTTTTGAATTAATACAAATTGTTTCAATTCTCTTTTACAACCCCAAGTGTGAAACGTTACGTGACGTGGCGTCACGTGACATAAATTTCCATCGTTATATTTTTGTTAATATTGCTTTTAAATGAATTTTTAACGCAAATAAAACATGTATTTTATGTAGAATATACTTTATATTTTGACTTCAGCGCCAATTCAGGGTCAATTTATTAGAAATCTATGATTTATTATGTTTCAACCACATACGCCAAATTCGAACCAAATCAGACCATAAATACGGTTTTTCGAAATATCTCGACCTTGGCACCACCTAGGAAGACCATTTTATGCAAAGATGATTCTACTTACATAGCCAGTATATATTTTAAAAAGCAGACAAATCGGCCCGTAAATACGTTAGATATAAAACTTTTATTTTTTTTGTCGTGGTGGACCTTCCGCTGGAAACACCCATATTCGAATTTTCGAAATACCCCAAACCCAATTTTAGAAAAAAGTCGAATACTCGAACACTCTAGTATGTGCGTACCCTTAAAATATCTTTATGCATATAAGTAAACCATTATGTATAGCATATACATATCGTCGCCTGGGTAAAAGATTGTCGTATGTTGATTTCGGCAGGTTGTGGAAAATCGCGATTGAAGTTTGGAATGCAATTTCTCAAAAACGCGAAGATAGATATTCTCCAAAGTCCCTGAAAATGTTGCTAGTTCACAAAATTCTTAAATTATTTAATTTTTAATGTTAATTGTTAATTAGTTTTGAGTTTATGAAGGATTTTATTTAGTAAAATTTTGTCGTAAGCGTTATTTGTCCACAATTTGGCAGCCACATTGTATGAAATACGACAAAATGTGACCGAAATTTCTACTAAATTAACCAAACCTTTTTCTCAATATCTCGGCAACTAAAGGAGATAACTAAAAATGGAGAACGTCATTTTTAATATATTGATTAGCTTAGCTGCATCACTAACCCAATTTTTACTAAATTATAGTAAAAATTGTAGTCAATATCTGGGAAACTAAGGGAGATATCTGAAAACTGATAACACCAATCGAAATACCTTATTTCAAAATCTATACATAACTGCATCTATAACTAAAAGTCGTCAAAATTGCGTTTACGTCAATCTTTTACCCAGGCGACGATATGTATGTATGTATGTATGCACGTATGAAACACTGGCCGACATGCTTAAAGCCTCAACTCGACTTTTAGTACAAATTCGTGAGCATGAATGCACTTCATCAGTGCAAAAACTGAGTCTAAGTTAAGCCACTTTTTATACATGAGATCCACTATTTCTGTACTCACAAACATTTACTTCAACCTTTCGAAACTTCTCTCTGAGGCCCATAAAAATGAAGATCGGTGTAAACCCATTTTATACTAAATGCTTGCAGACATATATCGTTACACAAACATATGTATATTAGAATGCACCACTTCCCATACAAAAAAAAAATCGGTACTGTTTTTCCATTGGAATTATAAAATCTTAATTATTATTACGATTCCGTTCAACAAATTTTTTTTTTAATATTTTTATGTAAATTTTTTAAGCTTAAACCGTTTTGTCATTTGAGGGGATATTTTCATTCATTATTATATTTATTCATGAAAAACTCCATTTTTGGAGGTAGTTTCGAATCGGTCCAGCTCGCTTAAATCTAAATATTTTTCCGAAATATTTTGGTGGACATCTTAAAATATAATACATTTTGTAAACCCGGCGGAAAAACCGCAAATTTTTTTTTTTTGTGATGCAGTCTAATGTACATACATACATATATGTATTATATATTATCTAACCATCAAACAGAAATGAAGAATAAGTTAATTTTATAGTCGCATTAATATACCCTCACTGC
>NW_016189383.1:0-3947 GCF_001687245.7 Rhagoletis zephyria
AAACAAGCATGGGGCATAATTCATTTAGAAATTCGACGGCGATAAAAAATTAAATTAGGCCGCGCTGGCATAATTCTAATTAAGTACCACGTTTTACATATTTTTGAACGATTTTCCGTCATCCCTTGTCAATTTTGATCTCGGCGTTTTGCCATTCTCAGTTCCATTTTTCATTCTGAATAGTTTATGTTCGTCCGTCACTATGCAGGGCTATTTCCGCATTGGTGCATTGGCGGCAGCTGTGGTGTACTGGTTAGCAGTGCGCGCTCAGCAGGGCCTGGGTTCTAGGAGGGTTCCAGCCG
This sequence comes from Rhagoletis zephyria, assembly GCF_001687245.7. Taxonomy (NCBI): domain Eukaryota; kingdom Metazoa; phylum Arthropoda; class Insecta; order Diptera; family Tephritidae; genus Rhagoletis; species Rhagoletis zephyria. Next base: position 303 of record NW_016189383.1, read on the forward strand.
GTTCAACCCAACATAAAAAAAAAACAAATTTTTTTCTTTTTTTTTTAAAATAGCGGTCGTCTCTCAGCAGGTAATCGCAAACCTCCGAATGTGTTTCTGCCATGAAAACCAGCTTTTCGTAAAAATACAGTCACCGTTCGGAATCGGCGTAAAACTGTAGGTCCCTTCTCTTTGTGTGACAACATCAAGGCGCACGCCACAAATCGGAGGAGAAGCTCGGCCAAACACTAACATATGTGTAACAGTCATCTATTTCGTCGTTGGTTCTTTGTCAGGTAAGCCTTTCCCTCGTAAGGACAAAAGCTGATATCACCGCCTTCCAAGAAATGCGATGGTCGGGGCAAGGCAAGAACCAAGTGGGGCCTTGCGGTGTTGACTACACCCGCCACGCAAAGGGGTGCAAATTTGGTTTTGGATTTGTGTTGTGAGAGAGACTCCGTCGCCTAGTACTGTCATTCACTCGAGTAGACGAGCGCCTCACCCCAGACTAAGCATCTGAGGTAAGCTGCTATGAGCGCTTGGAGCGTTCATGCGAGCGCTTCCCCCGCCATGATATCAAAATCGTGCTTAAAAACTTCAATGCCAGGGCAGTCAAAGAAGGGATCTTTGGAACCACCGTCGGAAAATTCAGCCTACACGGCCACGCGAACGTTAAGGGGCAGATCGTAAAACGCGAAACAATTCGACCACGCTGTGATAGAGGCAAGGTATGCTTCCAGTTTTTAGACATATACCCCGAGGCCCATACGTCGACTCACACAACTATTTTGTTGCAGCCAAGATACACACCCGATTTTGTGCAGCAAATCTGTGCATACAACAGTGCAAAGAGATCTTACCGATGAAAAGCTGCAATCACAACATACAGCCATTCGCCACTCGACCGCCGCCGCCGCCGAAGAGGTAGTTGGATTTCAGCGAGCCTGAAAGATCAATTGGTACGATTAGAATTATCAAGAAGCTGCATAGAAAAAAGATGCCGCCAAGAAGACAATGCTGCGATCGGGCGCAAGGCGAGCTATGTAGGACCGTTGTAAAGAACTGAAGAGATAAGCTAGACATATTTTCGCAATAAAAAGGGATGGGTAGAAATACGTGAGAGGGAAGAGAGTTAAGCGAGTTAGCGACCGATGTCAGAAGCGAACATTAACTATGGTGGGAACAATCTTCCACCCTATTGAAAAGCATGAAAAATAGTGGAGATAGCGATCCCCCAGTCGATGATGTCGGAATCAATTTTCCCCTGCCTTAATGTGGCGAGTTACGAATAGCAATAAATAACAATAAGTCTGCTGTAGCCTGGCCGCTGAGCTATCAAAGTACGGCGGGGAACATTTGATAAGGGGCATGCATAAACTCTTATTCAGAATATTTTCAGATGGACGCATTCCCGACCACTGTAATTTAAGTGTGTTCTGCCCAATCTACAAGAACAGCCATCTCGCAATTGGCGCCAGCTACCGCGGGAGGTGCCTTTTAAGCATAAATTGCAAGTTCTTTCCAGAGTATTTTGCAAGAGAGACTGAAACTAAATGGCAAGGAACAGATCGGGCATTATCAGTGCGGCTCCTAGACCTCTCAAATCGACTATAGACCAGGTTTTCATCTTACACCAAATCTTGACCCGAGAGAAAAAGTTCTACACACACCATCTATTTGTCGATTTCAAAGCTGCTTTCGACAACACGAAAAGGACTTGCCTCTGCGCGTGATATATGTGAGTTTGTTATTCCTTTCTGCCTTCTCGGAATTAGATAGGGAAGCTAAGCACGTTGGCCTGGAGGTGAATGAAGACAAAATGGAATATTCTCTGCCATCCAACAAACAGTCAGTGCATATGCTTCTCAGCATCCATGGTTCTCTTGACAGTTACAAAATTGAAAATGTAAACGACTTCGTTTATTTGGGAACCAGCATTAATAAAAATACCAATGTCAAACCTGAAATCCAAGGGAGAATCACTCTTGTCAACAAATGCTGCTCTGCACTGGTGCAGAAGCATATACAATGACAACATCCGATCCGGCGGCTCTTGGAGTCTTCGAGAAAAAGATTTTGCAAAAGATTTACGTGCCAGACGATAGAATGACGAGCTGTATAAGCTTTACGTCAACATGAACATAGTGCAGTGGATTAAAATACATCAGCTTCGCTGGCATATCTATGTCGTACGAATAGATAGCACTGATAATATACAACGCAGGTCACGGTGCTGGTAGCAAAGGAATAGGAAGGCTTCCTTTGCGATGGAAAGACCAGGTGGAAAAGGATTTTGCTTCACTTGGCGCTTCGCTTGGGACTACGGCTGGTGCGCTTAATTGGAGACCGACAAATCGCTTAGTCGGCTACAGCGACAATCAATAAGCAGAAGATTTAAGTTTTCAAAGCTCAAATGAAGCGAATACTTAAAATGGATAATTGATTTATCCATAACTTAAAGAGTTGCTATTCAGAAAAACTCAAACAATTAAGCAAGCGTGTACAGTTACTCCAAGTCGTTAATAAATTCCCTTTGAATTTAAATTATATACTTAGTTCATTGGTAAAATGTTTCAGCATTTTAACTGAATCTTTAAAATAATCGAACTTGATCGGACCAAAGGCCACGAAATCGCCGAAATTATACCCACATTATATCAGACACGGATAAAATAAAAAAACTATAAATAGGTAACTAACTAGCTATCCAAACGCAAGTTTTTCCGCAAGTACATACAAATATGCTGAGTGTTTAAATAAAGGATATAAAATAATGCTACAATAAAATGGACTATGCTATACTAAAATGACTTTAGCAATGCCTGCAGAAACGAAACCAACTCTGAAGCTTAGCTGCCACTGCTGCCAACGCCAATGCCTGCTACGTCAGCGCCAGTGGCTTCGACGGCGAAACAAGAATGTCGTACGTGATTCAATTATAAAATGCGGTTTTCAAATCGTTGAAAAATTTATGTATTTCATTTTATTTCGCTGCTGCGTTTTGTTTCAATGCCGGCTTTTACTACCAAGTGAGCGCAAACCGCCGCATCGCCACCCCCTCTTCTACAAAACGCATGCACGCAGCATTTACGCACATACTTAAATGGCTTGTATGTAAGTTATCCATACATACATATGTATGTATGTATACAGGCGCTGAGCGATGAGTACGTGCTACATATAAAAAGGAAAAAATCAAAACACTTGAACGAGACTCAAGCGATCGAATGGAATGGCGCTCGTCTCGAATTCAAAATAAATTCACTAACTAAGGCTACAACAAAAGCAACGTGATGCATATATTCAAATACAATACGATAAAATAGAAACGTTAACTGTGCGAGAAATTGGTGGCGGCGGCGGCTGGCGGCAGGCGGACTGGCAGGAGGCAAGAGGCAACAAATCACAAATACTACAAACTCTAGCAATGACAGCGCTCAGAGTAGTTTATTTGCACTGCACGCCCGCTTGAATTTTAATAGAGTTTCCACTGATTTTGTTGCTTTCTATAATCTTCCCACAGTCGGTTGTTACTGCCAAAGTCCTTTTCATTTAATACATACATACATGGCGCCATAGCTAAATCTATGCACATACATGTACATATGTATGAATGCAGTTAACTTGGCGCTCAATGCTGTTAGCCGTCAGGCCATTCAATTGAAG
>NW_016189384.1:0-3947 GCF_001687245.7 Rhagoletis zephyria
GCACACGGATTATTATTCACCAGTTCATCAATCATTATCTCATTCTTACCTAAAGAAGGTGTCAAAGAGCCGCTTTCCCGAGTCATTAATCTCCTGGACCTTCTCGTGGCACTTGGCCATCCGCTGGTACAGCTCCGCCAGCTTCTTGTGCTCGTACTCCCGCTCATAGGTGCCCATCATCACCTTGAGCACGTGCGGCGCCAGCTCCCAGAGCCCTCCCTTCTCCAGCTTCTCCACCGCCTCCTTGACCATCTTCTCGAGCACCTCCACGCTGACGTGGCTCTCCTCCAGCTCCAGCCAGTCGCAGCCACTCTCCTGCTTGATGCTCTCCCGGACGGCGATGTTGTCGGAGACCTTGGCGATGTGCGCCAGCCCCTCGCTGATGTCGATCTCCTTGCTGGCCAACTGCTCAATCAGCACGGCGATCACCTGACAGAGACAGAGCGCCGCCTCGGTCCAGTCGTGGGCGCGCTCGTGCACCACCGCCAGATTCTCCAGCCAGGTTCGAAGGAGGCTGCGCGAGGTTCGAGAATAGGAATTGGCCAGCTGCAGGCGGAGCTCACTCGCCAGATACGGGTCAGAAGACTCTTCGCGGATTTGCTTGGTAGCCTACAGGAGGAAAACAACAATTTTAGAAAACAACAAAAACAGTAGGAAAAGGTAAAGAGGGCTCACCTTGAGAATCTCTCTGATTCGACCGACAATGTGCAGTATGGAAACCTCCTCTTCCCCCTCCTCGTCGACAGTGCCCATGCTCAAGTCGGGCGCCTGATTACCACCTCTAGGTCTGTCCACCAGATGAGTGCCCGAGCTTCTGCTGTCCACGGCTGCCAGTGCCTCAATTCGATTAAGGCTAGACTGCAGGTAGAGCAGTCCGCTGGAGTCACTGGAGGCCAGTCGGGACACGCAGACGATCGTCTCAAAACGAGTCCGCTTCAGGTTGGTGCTCAGCAGGCAGTACAGCAGATCGGTGGCCCCTTTTCGAATGGGCGTCAGCGAGCTATTGCTGTACTTGATCACCTTCTCGATGATCGGACTGAGGAAGCAGTCAGAGGTGAAGAGCAGCAGGGCAAACTTGTGGACAAAGTAGCGCAGCGAGGCGAAGACCTCGATCAGCACTGACTGGCTCTGCGGCAGTGACATCAGCGTCAGGTAGATGGAGAGGATCTGCGCAATGATGGACGTGTCAATGGGACGGGTGTCATTGTCCAGATACAGGTGAATCGTTCTCAGGGTGATCAGCGACGACTGAATGCACAGACTCTGCGTCAGCAGGTAGTGCGAGTATATCTCCGGAGCAGAGGGCGCGGCAGCGTTGTTGTTCGAAAGGTCCTGGTCAACCGAAAGGATATCAATTAGGTTTTCTGCTCAAAAATCATTTCCTCGCAAAGCTCACCTGAAAGCTAAAGTTGGTCAGGTAGGCGGGCAGTGTGCGCGCCTTGGAGGCGTCTGCCGCCCTAGTGGAGGCCGCCGGCTTGTACTCAAATGCATTTAGTGAGCACTCCAGACAGAGAAAGAGGTCCTTGAGACTCTTGGGCGTCAGCTGGTTCATGCGAGAGATGTCCAGCACCTGGACGACGGCCAGCAGGCAGACAAAGAGGTCTCGCACCTCATCAGCGGAGAACTTGTCCCGGTTGGAGCCGTGGACGGAGGCGGCGGCGGCAGTGGCCGCTGCGAGCTGTGCCGTCGACACCATCGAGTTGGTTCGGTTGTGAGAGGTGATGGTCGAGGCGGTGCAGTTGGTCAGTGTCGAGGCCGCAGAGCTAAAAGGGAAAAATAAGCTTTAGTTCAGGATTATCAGTGGAACATGATATCCCTTACCTCGTCAGACTATTGAAGCTACTGATGCTGCTTATGGTCGACTGGTTGCTGATCTCACTGCTGGACCGTGTCAGCTGCAGTCCATTGCTGCCATGTTCGGTGGAGAGCAGCGTCAGTCCGGGCACCTCGTTGATGGTCGAATAGGGAGAGGTGGACTTTCTCTCACCGCCACCACCACCTCCACCACCACTGCCAGCAGTGCCAGGCCTTCCTCCCGATCCGGAGCCAAAGCCGCCGCCGGTGTGGTGCGCCAAACTGGTGCCGCCAAAGGTGCACTTGCCGTCCTTGAAGGCAATCGTCGAGTCGACCATTCGATTGGTGTTCTCCAGTATCACCGACAGTATGGGCAGGTAGAGGGCGAGCACCTTGGCGCGGTACTGCTCCTGCAGCGCCTTCCAATACTCACCACTGCCCCCACCGCCACTTCGATGACCGACCACAACTCCCCCTCCTCCTCTTCCTCTGTCCTCGAGCAGGTGCTTTGCCAGCTGATTGCGCACAATGTACAGCGCCAGGGCTCGATTCGTCAGCGTGGGACTTCGGTGGGCGTAGGCGCTCTTGAACTCGGCCAGCGCCACAAAGACGGGAAAGTGCTTGCGCGCAAAGTCGGCCGTGAGGAGGAAGCTGCGCCGTCCGGTGAGGCAGTCGATGCTGTCGATGGTCGAGTCGACCAGCGGATTGCAGTAGGCGGTGAAGTGCTCGTGGGCGAGCAGAATGGAGATGGCACTCAGCTTCAGCTCCTGCACGACAATGTCGCGCGAGGAGAGAATCGACACGTGGTGGTAGAAGGCGTTGAACACCACGTACCGGTCAAAGAAGGAGCACAGACGGGTCAGAAAGTGGGAAATGGCCTAATGGGGAAAAGATAGAAAAAGTTATTCATTTGATTCAAACAAAGTAATATTAGCATGACTGACCTGATTCGCTCTGGGCGCCTCCTCGGCGCGTGAGTAGGTGGCAATGAGCGCGCTGGTCGTCTCGAGGAAGCGCTTCAAGTTGGCGGTAAACTCCGGCTCAAAGCGATCCTCTCGGTCCAGCGTCGCCCGGCCACTGTCCACTAGGTACTGAATCATCGACTTGGTCATCACGCGCAGAATGAACCAGAGGTTGTCCAGCAGCTGCCGGACCTCCTCCGGCAGCGATGAGCTGGACTGTGTGGTGGCGGTGAGAGCGCGAAGTCCCAGCGTGTTTCCACTACTACCACCACCACTGCTGCTGCTGCTCGGGTTCATCGCCTCAGTGACCGCCTTGGTGAGAATGACAATGAGCTGGTCGTGAACGTAGACGCCGCAAAACTCCGCCGTCCTGAAGGTCTCCTCGATGAAGCCGTGCAGCAGCTCCATCTGATTCGCCTCCTTGAACCTCTCCACCAGCGCCAGTATCGTCCGGAAGCTCTCCCCAATCAGGTCCTGGTTGGCGGCAAAGNACAATGAGCTGGTCGTGAACGTAGACGCCGCAAAACTCCGCCGTCCTGAAAGTCTCCTCGATGAAGCCGTGCAGCAGCTCCATCTGATTCGCCTCCTTGAACCTCTCCACCAGCGCCAGAATCGTCCGGAAGCTCTCTCCAATCAGGTCCTGGTTGGCGGCAAAAACGAGCAGCTTGAAGAGCTGCTGGAGGATGATATGGGAGAAGTGCACCAGCTCATTGCGGTCGCAGTCGGTCAGCGAGCGCAGCATCTTCGGGATGTTCCGCTCCAGCGACAGCATCTGACTGATCTCCTTCGAGTCGTCCCGGGCGCTGCGGGTGATCTTAATCACCGAGGCGAGCGTCTGGTGAATGTCCGCGTCGCGAGAGGCCACCGAGCTGATCAGCACCGTTGACACCCGGAAGAGGTCCTTGCCCACGAACTTCACATCAGGCATGGAGAGGCCCTTGCCGAGGCCCAGTGACTGGCAGCTGAGGTAGCAGTGGGGCAGGGAGGCGAAGACGCTCAGCTGGACGCCGCTGCAGTGCACCCCACTGCTGCTGCCCCTGCCGCCGCTGCGAGCCGCGTCGGTTACATCGGGTGAGATGGGCAGCCAGGCGTAGCCCACCGTCGAGTACGTGCACAGGTCCTTCTTGCAGCTGATGTGCGCAAAGGTGAAGAGAATGTGCAGCTTCTCGGAGAAGGTCAGCGGCAGGGCGA
>NW_016189385.1:0-3947 GCF_001687245.7 Rhagoletis zephyria
GGCCGTGCGCGATTTTTCACTGTTTTTTTTTCTGTATTTAATTGCCAGAGTTTCAAGGCCTTATGATTTAACTTCCCTATAAGGGGAAAATTTAGTCGAAATTAAAGTGACGCAGTATAAATGGAAACACACCTTGGGGGCTACTCTGTAATGCAATGCGAGAGAGAAATGTGATGCGATAGGCAATTGTCACAGCATATTACTTACGGCGCATTTGCCTTTCGTATCGCATTACAGAGTAGCCGCTCTTATCTATAATCAGCTTCGCACGGCAAATCTATTTATTTGAAAATCACCTTCAAAGGGGATGGTATTGAAAAAAAAACCTTTCGGAAAGCGTTTATTTAAAAACGGCCTACTTTTTGTCGATTAAATTTGTACACAGAAAAAATACCGAGTTTGTTTCAAACAAAAACACATGATTTGGGGCCACTCTGTTTACTTTAAACAAATATGTATGTATTTATTTGGAAATTTTTTTCTTTGGATACACTTTCGTTTTGCACTTCACAGAAGCCTTCTAATAGTACGGAAAAAAGATAACAAAAACAAAGAAACTTTTTATTGTGTTCGACGGCAAGAGAATCTAGGATCTACTGGAACTTACAAATAATAGCAAACATCTTTCCGTACACGGAGCAGATGGCATCGCAAATATCGCGCTGAAGAAAGCTGTGTCAAAAAATTCGTGCATAATCGCGAGCGTTTTTAATGTGTACCTGCGAGAAGGCGTCTTTTCAAACAGATGGAAGCTATAAAAATTAGTACTTATACTCCAAGTGCTTGTTCTCCCACTTAATATCGCCCATTGTGCATGCTGGATTCAACCGGCCAACTGTTTGAGCTTGTCATCAAAACCGGCTGCTGAAAACGTATGTACATAGATAGATGTTGGTGTACCACAAGGATCCGTGCTAGACCCCTTTTGGGGAACATTATGCATGACGGCATTCTGCGGCTCAAAGTACATAAAAGTTCAACATTCATTGGTTCTTCGGCCGACATATTAATCGTTTTGGCCGCAAAAACACTAACGGAGGCGGTAGCCATTGTGGATCATGCTATAGCAGCGGCTCTGGAATGGCTAGAGTCTTAAGGCTGGCTGCCCATAAGAGGGAAGCCCTACTCATCAGCAGCCGTAATATGTTAGAAAAGGTGGTGCTTAAAGTTGGTGACAGCCTCCTAGAGTCTAAGACATACATAAAGTACTTATGGATTTTGGTAGATCATCGACATAGCTTCCGTGACCACTTGCAGAACGCGAGAAAAAGGTCGCGACTGCTACGGTAGCCCTGGCAAGAATAATGTCTAACATCGGTGGACCAAGGCAGCAGGCAAGACAGGTTTTAGCTGAGGTGGTGAGGTCTGTCCTCCTATATGACTCCAAAGTCTGGTCAGACGCATTTAAACACACTTCATATGCAAGAAGTGCAAACTCCACGTACCTTTGTGTGCATTCAGAACGGTCTCAGAAGACGCGGCTCTCGTCATAGCTGGCCTGTGTACACTCGACCTGCGAGCTCAAGAGATGTGTGAAGCAATAACCGTGAAACACAACCAGCACCAAAGCGATATGAGCGCGCACAGAACAACAATAGAAGAGCGCAGCCTAGCCCAGTGGCAGACACGATAGGGCAGTGCAACAAAGGGCAGGTGGAGCCACCGGCTCATCCCCAGAGTCGAAGCATTGATCGAGATAAAGTACGGGGAAGTAAACTATTACCTTAGCCGAATTCTCAGTGGTCACGTGCAGATCCGACAGGGGCAGGCTCCTTCCCGAAATTATACTAAAAGTGGGTGGTAACAAGTAGATGCAACTTCTGACGTATGCATCAAATTCTTTTGATTTCAAGAACTAATTCGTTTGGCAATTCCTTCTTCTGTTCAAAAACGCTAACATGGAAAAATTGCAAAACACTGTTTTTTAATTTACTCTTTTCTTAGGGTCGTTTTGCAATCAACTATTAAGTGGCATTTACATAAGTTAATTATGAACTCGTATATATTCAAAATCAGCTTTGCTATACACGCGAATCGCAGTGATCTTGAAACAGCCCAAATTTTTAAATTGGCTCGATTGTTTGCTTACAAAGCTCGCTGAGAACTGGAAAAGTCTGACAGAGTGATATGGGGCTATGCTCATATCCTCTAGACGTTCCACATGTATTGCGAACAAAGTTTTCAGCAACTGTTATGGTTTAGGGAGTTGTGAGCAAGAAAAAGTATGTTATTCCATTCCATTTCTTTCCCAAAGAACTTCGCGTGAATGCTATTGCATGTGTCGAAGTTTAAGAAGCAGTTGTGAAATCCTGGATAGTTAATGTACGAGGGAAACGGCCATTTTGTATTCCAACATGGCCACCCAACTCTGCGGATCTTAATCGTTTGAATGACTTTAGATAGGGGCCAATAAACATCCCCACAATACCCCCGATTCTCTAAGACCAGAAACTATCAGATTAATGACGGGAGACTGACATGGTAATGAGTAGTACCAGACACCTCCACCAAATATCGACAAGGCCACTTAGGTGAATTTAATGAAAAATTAATCACGTTTTGATAGAATACAGATACTTAACAACTATATTAACTCGGATCACTACCTTGTGGTTGTCTGCTTGAGCAACCGAGAATTTCCCACTCGACTTTAAACCCACGTCCCTTCAACGGACCTGACCGGTGCACCGCGAGGGAAGGAAAATGTTAATGCGGCTTAGAGCGCGGTTACCCACGAGCATGTACGTAGCGTAGCGTAGAAGTACGTAGAAATATATCACGTGTGCTGTGGATAGAAATATAGGGAAGCAACGTCTACGTGACGGTCATGAGGTGGTGAGTTTTTGTTAGCACGCAGATCCCATAAGATTGATTGTGTCAGCTGACATGTTCTCCGTTTTTACGTCCGTGGGTAACTGCGCTTTTAGAAACAACAAAGCTTCAGCAAGTGATGGGATACCAGCAGAACCGTTCTAAATCGATGAAAAAGAACTGGTGTAACCAATCATCTCGGGATAAGGCTTTTTAGCATTGCATTCGAGGTCCTGTTGACGAAACTGTGTAAAATGCCGAAGTCCTTTTTAATGACTTTGGCATTGGTAAAGGCATACAAGTACAAATATTGTACAAATTCTGTAGAAAGGCCTACTTTCATGTCAATTGTCGGAACTTTATAATGCATAGATATCGAGCCCTAACCGCCAAAATAACGTAAGCGACAGTTTTTTCAAAATTTTCTTTTTGATGCAGAAGTGCATCTAAATGCTCTAGGAATATTTCTGCATCAAAAAGAAAATTTTGAAAAAAATGTCGTTTACGTTATTTTGGCGGTTAGGGCTCGATATAATTGGAGAATTGATCTGGGCTCTCTACGAGCATTTGCAGAGCCAAAAAGCAAGAAGCATACCGTGATCGATTCTTATCAAAGATATTGTAAAATGCAAATTTTCGCCGCACTATAAAAAAGTCTTTATAAATAGTAACACAAATAAACGACCCATAAAACTTAAGTGTTGGTGGACTAGATTAGGGTGGAAGCTTAGATTCTCTGCCCTTTATGAATAGTCTAAATGAGGGCAGATAAAAGCACCAAAAAAAGTGAAAATCTCGGGATGGTCTGCCGATGAAGATCACCATAAGTCATTATAAAAAATTTTCGAGTTAATAAGATAAACCAAACCCAAGATAGGGAAAAGCTGAGATAAATTCCGTTACGTGTTGTGTAGAAGGGTACTTCTTTAGAGAACATTGTTCAGAACCTTTTAAAGTTACTTTATTGAAGTCTTTTTGGGGTCCTGCATAGAGAGCGGTACAAAAAAATCATCCCGCAGATCGCTATAGTGACAATCTATATATTTTCATTAACTTCTATGCATAGGGATTGTTAACTGGATATCGGTGCTAATAAATAAAACACAATTTATTTTAATAGGGTCTCGCCTTCACAC
>NW_016189386.1:0-3946 GCF_001687245.7 Rhagoletis zephyria
GTCAACTACGATGTTTGATTTCATTTTTTGCAATCATTAGTTCATTTCGTTTGAGGAGTCACAGTGCCGATTTAGGCTAAAACAAAACCGATATCTAAAGGGCGCGTGGAACCTCCCTTCAAATCGAATTTTTCATAGTGTATATCTCTGGAAGTATTTGTGGTAGAGTCCTGGAACTTTGTATGGAATCTCAAGCTCATGGAAAAATAAGAGTTTATTGGAAAATGCGGCGTGCCACCGTAGAACTAGGAATAGAGGTAAATGAAATCAATCCCAAACCTATGAAAAATGGGGGTATATGAAAACAATCTCGTAGCAGTTGAAAAGAGCTAGCGGTATAAGCCAAATAAACTAAAATTCTGGTGACGCATAGATACCTCTGGAAGCATTTACCTAGAATACNCTTGGGTAAGGTTTAACCACTTAACCCCCCTTTGTTTTCGTCGCTACTGAATTCTATAAACTGTCAGCTTTCACACAATTTAAAATGTACATGTGTATTTAAAAATGTCATGAAAATTGTGTTGCTAGCTTCATGTTGCAAAATGTTTCAAGGAAATGGTGTGGAATTTCACACTTATTTATTGTTTATTTCTTATTATGCTATACTTAAGAACAAAATATTTTTAAATCGACAAAACATTAATAAGAAAATTTGAAGGATTTTAGATATTGGGTATGGTAGCACGAAATGTCACAATCTGCTTAATTGTCAGGTTGTTAATATGGCGACGAAAAAGTGACAATGGAACTACCTTGTTTTTTGTATCATGCCTAACTCACTGTTTATTCGATGGTGAAAAATTCTTTTTTAATATTGCCTGATAATAAAAAGGCAATAATATAACCATCGAAAATGAAAATAAAATTTAAAATGGCAATGTTTTATTAAAAGGCAAAAGATGACCATCGAAAACGAAAATAAACCTAAAGGCGCTGGCCCAATGCAGGCTTGCTTTGCTTGCTTAGCTTTGAAAACTGTCAAAAGTTACTTGGAATATACTAAAACGTATGCAGGGTGGCCAAATGGCAGCTTTGCTTCACTTGCTTTAAGCGCCTCAAAGTTTCAAATAGGCAAATGTTTTATTTGAAAGCGTTTCGTAGGCTTTTGACAAAAAGATATGTTCCCGTTCTAAATCAATTCAAACAAACTGCTGCAGACTTTTATGTACAAAAATTGTCTTACGAATTTTAAAAAAATATATGTATAATATTAGTAATTCAAAGTTTAATAAAAAGTAATCTATGTTTCCATATTTATATTTAACATGTCGCTGGCTTAAAGTGAAAAGTTGCTAAGTCCAATTTTACAAATTTTACAGGAACTTTGAATACAACATTTTGCGTGTTTAAAGCAAAGCAAAACTCCATACAAATCAGAAGGATTCGATCTCTGTTAAAAAATTTCGTATTATTTTGGCCTTATTGCATATTCGGGGCCTCTTTTGGACTCATAAAATTTATCTTTCATTGAATATAAACGAGAAGAAATAAAACAAGTACCTTAGCCCTTAATTTCTCTTACTTTCTATGTCAAAATTGGAGGCTTCATAAAATGTAGACTTATGAACTGACACACAAAGCTAGCGATATTTATGATGTCAAACTACTGTCTTTTGAAAAATCGATTTTTTTCAGTTTTTTGTCTCTAATAAATGTACATATAGGTTTATATGTATGTATGTATAATTATTATCATTCCATTGAAATGCAAAAATTAATTAACATTCATTTAAAAATAAATCTGAAAAGATTATTTTGTATTTCTTTTTTTTTTAATTTTCTGGAATTTTATGGCAAAATTATTCTTAGTGTAAGGAAACAGACCTTGACTTTTTAACCATGATAAAAACATAGCAAGGTATAACCGTTCTCTCAATTTGTCGGCCATGATTTTTTTTTGAAGTTTGCCAACATTTTAAAATCATATAAATGTGAAAATAAAAAAATGAAATTGTTCGAAATTGTTGTTGCTTGAGATTGAAAATGAAAATGTGTGTGTGAGTTTGTGAGTAAATTTAAAAATTAAATTGTTTGGAAACGTCAAGAATTTTAAAAGTGACTCTCAGCGGTTCTACCTTACTATATTTTTATCATGGTTTTAACTACATACGCAGCTGGTTGCTTTGGCAGCGTTCCAAGCCGCCATTTGGCCAAACGAGTTTTTGAAGTAAATCAAAGTAAATTAAAGTAAGCAAGGCGTGAAAAGCAAGCCTGCATTGGGCCAGCGCCTTAAGAATGGCGGCGTCTTGCGCTTATTTGCAAATAGTACCACTAATCAATACTTATTTGCGTGATTTAGTTATTTGCAAATAAAAAATTAACTCAGTGTTAATACCGCAAAGTTTGCCATTTTGCAAATTGTTATTTGCAAATAATACGTGCGAATAAACGTAGTAAGTGATACCTACGCATACTTTTCTCACAAAATTGTCTGCACCATTTTGACCAGAAATGAAATTGGAATGAATAGAGTAGGCATTACTGTTACGCTGGTGACAACATATTATTATTTCTCCATGCACTTACATGATCTTTGTCAGATAACGAGCCACACTTTCATAAAAAGTAGTAAACATTAAATAATCGAAAGGGGAATAGCCTAAAAAAGTAAAATGTCCCTTTCGTATTTAGATTTTCGTCACTCTAGCTACAGCTTATGTCTTTCATATCCACGATTTTTTGAGGGCATTAGTCAAGAATGATGAATACAAGATTGCGCCCATCAGACAGGAATTTCGAGAATAATTTTTGCGTGACGTCATACTGGTGCAGCTGTGAGAGAGAAATGCCAAAACGCGAACAAGAGGAAATTTTGCTAGAGAAACGTAAACAAGTTGCGCACAAGTGTGACGTCATTCAAACAGCAATTCTGTCAAATTCTCTGAGAGCGGAATAGCGGTACCGAGATGGGCGCCACCTTTCGTCTCTACATCGTGGGTATTAGTATTATTTTTTATAATTGCATTAATTATATTATTAATAAGCATGCTGGCTATGTTTATGACTTACTTTTATTTTATGGCTTTTGTGATAACGAAAGTGCTGCCTCGTTTGTACGAATTTTTTTTTGGCCCAGAGTACAGAGACAGTCTTAATAAATGAATAAAGAAAACACTGAAAATCGGGACTTAATCGGTACAAATATGAAAAATCGGGACGTCCCGACCTAAAAAAAAAACTCAGCGGCACGAATGGTCACTCTAACTATGCAGTTAGTATAGGCTATATGTATGTATGTATGTACATATGCATATACAGCTGCTGTCAAAAGAATAGTAGTAGGGCGAACTTTTCAAATAAATGTTAACTAATGGTATAACTCGTGTACCCATCTATACTTTTTTTGTAGTTTATATCGTAGTGTTTATTACATAAGGTTTGTTCCACACGCTGCACAGTGGTCCAATCTACTCTATTAGGGTAATTTAATTATTATATTAAGAACTAGGATAGATATCGCAATGAAATTTTGCACAAATTATGTCTGAATGACTAACAACTTCACCTCATAAAATGGGCAAGATCGAATAGCGACCACGCCTACCAACCATATAATTAAAAAATCGTATTTTAATTCGCTGCACTATGTCCATATCGTTGTAAAGCTCATACAGCTCATCGTTCCATCGTCTGCGCTACTCGCCGTCGCCAACGCGTAAAGGCCCGTAAATCTTCCTTTTAGCACTTGGGCACGGTTATAGATACCTGCATACCTAAAACTTTTTTAACTATTCGGGATGAATTAAAAATAGAAAGTCCGTTATGTATATACTTTATTGACGCCGGATCCGAATCAGGGACCTAATATGTGTAAAATATGTATAAAATAAAAAAAAATTGCTAAAAAGTCAGATCAAGCTTAACAACTTTTAGGGCCGTTTCCTCATCTAACCTTTAGATTACCGGCCACTTTATCGTCTCGATATATGAGTTTTCGTTTTTT
>NW_016189387.1:0-3946 GCF_001687245.7 Rhagoletis zephyria
AAAAAAAAAAATGCGATGATCAAGCATTCAGCGTAATTTTAAAATATCACTTAACAACTTGACGGCAATAAGAATTAAGTAACAATAATTGCGCGAAAAAAAGTGGGCACTTGCATACTCGCTGCTTATCCATCCACTTGAAATTGATTTGTTCGGAAACTTGAAATAAAACAATTATTTAAGACTTAATTGTATTTTATGACTTTGCATTTATGCATTTACAGATAAGATAACAAGTGAATACAGCGTTGAAAACAATAATGGAAACAAGGCACCTCTTAATCTTTAAGAAAGTGCCCGAGTCTTCTCCATTTTGTTGAAACAGGCTAGATTAGATTAGACATATAAATATAAATATGTGTATATGTCAGCCAATAGCCCTGGCAACAAATAAATAAAAAACTATTTATACTTATTTATAACTATATTTATATTTATTTATACTATATTTTCTCCAACAGTATATAGTACGCAGACTGAAAAAATAGTATAATACTATTTAGATATTATAGTACGGTTGGCAACCCTAGACATAACGCTTTCATTAGATTATTTAAGACGGCAAGGAAGGAAATACCTTCTGACGACCACAAAACCAAACGTGAACGTGAATTGTTGGGGTAAACGTAGGTTTGTTCAAATGTTTCAATAAAAAATTGATTTCGCCGGGTTTGCTAGTTTTTAACCGACTTTACAAAAAGGAGAAAGGTTATCAATTCGTCTGAATATATATTTTTTTTTGAATGGATATGGATAGATAACAATTGAAAGAGAAAGTTATTCAAAATTGGAAAAGACTACATTTTTTGGTGTACAAGGACGAATAAGTATTGATAGGTATTGTCCTGTAAAATTTTATCATTGAATATTCCTGAAAATTTCGAATATTTAGTTTTGTAAAAATTTTATGCTTAGGTCTAATATAATATGTATCGTCGAAATTCGTCCTTCTAACTATATTAGTTTAGGATAAACAACATTTATTGAAAAAGCTTTTTCAATACGTATTAGTCCTATTGAATCAAAAAAATATGTTTTTTGAAATCAAAGAATTTTCTGCTCCATTTGTTACCCATTTTGTTATTCTACAATGTAGCGATTGTTTAAGTGATTTTTTTTTCGAAAAACGGTGGCAACCCTCATTCTCCATGTTAGGCAGAGTTATCCTTTGACCGGTTTCTGAGTGAAGGTCTCGCATGGTGTCGGGTTTTCACTCGATCAAATTTCTATCACCTTGTTCCGCTAAAAAAAGTTGTAACTTCAAAAAATAAAACTTTATTGTACATCTACAGGCCAAAGTCTTTAATTTGGCATTTGGTTTAAAAAAATGCATACGCATATTATAGAGTATATGGATATGTATATATGCATAGTCACACAGATATCACTTTTCGAATAGGTGGCAACCCTAATAAAAAATATTTCCAAATTAAAGACTC
The DNA here is from genome assembly GCF_001687245.7 of Rhagoletis zephyria. Classification (NCBI taxonomy): domain Eukaryota; kingdom Metazoa; phylum Arthropoda; class Insecta; order Diptera; family Tephritidae; genus Rhagoletis; species Rhagoletis zephyria. The sequence goes on from NW_016189387.1 coordinate 1,440, forward strand.
TTTTGTTTGATACTCCTAACTTAATATTTCATAAAACTTGTGTATAAGGTAACTAAATTCGAGTTTTCAAATAGCTGGCAGCACTCTTCAAAAGTATTTTCAGAGTAAAATATTCTTAAATTCTAACTAAAAGATTTCTTATGACTCCTTCGTTTGGCGTCCATATTTTAATATTCCATGTTACTTGTGTATAGTTTAACTAGAGTCGACTCTTCAAAGAGGTGGCATCCCTTTTCAAAATTATTTACAAACTAAAACCTTCAAGTACCTAATTACCTTAACTCAAATTTAGTTGGATTTTTTAAACAGGTGGCAACCCTCCTATTAAAGCCTTTTCAAACCCATTTTTGTTTATACCCATCTTTTTAATAATTGACAGATGACAGCTTCTCCAAACATCTCATCTTAAAGACGGCTTCTTAAAATTTTTTCGTGTGTGTATTTTATATTTCATATTTCATATAACTTGCTAAAAATTAACTAGATTAAATTTTTCAAACAGATGGCAAGTCTCTTCAAAATTTTTTCAAACAAAAACTTTCTTACAACTTTTTCGTCAGACACCCTATTTGTGATACATATTTTAATTAAACTGCCTCAATTTAAGTTGAATTTGATATTTTAAACAGGTGGCAACTCTCCTGCATGTAGTTCGGAAATAAAGTATTTTTTTTTTAACCATTTCGATTGATACCCATATCGTAATAATCGATTTAACATATTAATACATTTTAATNAGATATAAAGTTTTTTTTACCATTTCAATTGATACCCATATCGTAATAATCGATTTAACATATTAATACATTTTAATTTAATTTTGAACATGTGGCAGCTCCTTTCGAAAAAATAAAACCTTTAGATACTTTCTTTATCGGCCAAATACATTAAATTGACAGCTCACTTTGGAAAATTGAACGACCGGTGCAGATCTGATGGCATTGATTACACTATATGGCAAAATCAACTTTTTTTTCTGGGTATTGAACCAAACCAATTTTTTTTAAGAGATTGAGTCATAAGTAGAAACAAATTTTCTCCGTTTTTCGAAGTTAGCCTCCAAAATCGGGATATGGGCCTTCGTGTTTCGAAATTGCACCTCTGGTAAAAAATTATTTTTAATTATTGTTTGCAANTTTGGGTATTGAACCAAACCAATTTTTTTTAAGAGATTGAGTCATAAGTAGAAACAAATTTTCTCTGTTTTTCGAAGTTAGCCTCCAAAATCGGGATATGGGCCTTCGTATTTCGAAATTGCACCTCTGGTAAAAAATTATTTTTAATTATTGTTTGCAAAAAACTAAAAAAGTAAATATTCAGAAGTGGCCCACATTTTGCTCTTATTGAATTGGTATATTACCTTTTTTTTGTGCAAACCTATATTACGGGTGCTATACGGGGTCAAAGGTTTCAGAAAATTTTGAACCTGACCTTTGACCCCTTATATAAGTTTGCACAAAAAAGTTATACACCATTTAAATAAGAGCAAGGGGCGATACACGTTTGTATTTTTAATTTTTTACTTTTTTACATACAACAATTAAAAATAATTTTTTACCAAAGTTCCAATTTGGAGCTTCGAAGGCCCATATCTCGATTTCGAAAAATGAAGGTATTAATTTTTTACTAATGACTCAATCTCTGAATAAAAATTGGTTTGGTCCAATACCCAGTCAAGTGCTGTACAGTGTTATTAAATAGCTTAAATTAAATTAAATAAAATTAAATTCTCTAAAAAGTAGAGCTTCATTGAACATCTGTAGCTCAGGCGCTTTAATTTGACACCTCATCAAAATCGAATGACTGGTGCAGATCTAATGAACTGGACAAAAAATCGATCCATGTATTAAAGTGTGTCCTAGAATCTAGGACCTAGATGACCCGTCCACCCAATCTAAAATGGAGGAAATGTTTTTTTATTGAAAAACGCCGAAATATAACCTACCGAATCGGGGATGCTCTACCTTTTAGTGGTATTACCGACTTCCTGCTTCGAGTGGAAGTGGGTTAATCTGACCGGAAGTCCATTTTAGAAAAAAGTTGCCACCCAACTTTGTGTATTTTTGTCCGCAGAATCCGAATCTTTAGTAAAAACATGTATGTATTTAAAAAAATATATTTTCGGTCAGTTAAACCCACATCCGGTTGGTAGTCGGTAATATGACCAAAAGATAAGCCTCCCCAACTTGGTAATTCATATCTCCAAAAAAGTAAATTACTTCTATATATTATTAATCATAAGCCCTGGAACTTTCATCCCGATTCGATGAAATAGGTTATCAGCGTTCTTGCGTTTCCTGCAGAATATATGCGAATAAAGCCGCCTCCCACTGCGTGATGTACTGAAACTAAAAAAAATCGCCAAGTGAATATAAGTTTGCGTCAGGGTGTAACTAAAGTTTGCCTAGTGGCCAAAGCCGCAATAGCCTTCGCACTCACCCACTTGAACGAGAAAATATGAAGTTGTCTTCAGTTGTAATCAGTATTTTAAAATGTTAACTTCTATA
>NW_016189388.1:0-149 GCF_001687245.7 Rhagoletis zephyria
AATTTAGGTTAGGTTGCATTTAGGTTAGGAAAATCCGGTTCCGCTTTTCTGGCACTTCCCCTTTACCGATTTGGCTAATTTTGGTTTTAAAAGAAGCGCACTGTCGCAAGCTTTCCAACGGTGTAAAGAAAACCGGAAATTTCGGTCGG
>NW_016189388.1:325-1763 GCF_001687245.7 Rhagoletis zephyria
TAAATACACCCTAAACACACTTTTAGACTACTTTTGAAAAAATTTGAGCATTCAGGGACCTCTTTTTAGTCTTTTTTCCTTATCTAAAAGCCGTCATCTAAAAAGTGAATATAATCAGATACAGCACTTCCGGTTACTTTTTTAAAATTCTGAAATAGCCATAATGTGCCTGCTATTTTTCTTATCATTCCAGTCAAAACCCCATGCTTGTAAACCCAGTAACCTTTTTTATACAGCCAAAAATGCTTATTACTGAAAACAGATAATCCGCCATACTGAATACTCCCGGTTATCTGATCAACTTGATTTGGGTACCATTGGAAAGATGATGCCATTTAGTTTGACTTACTGGTGAAAACCTCATCTCGATAACATAAGTAACTTTATTTCTAGAGTCAAAAAAGAGGAAAGAACCAGGCTTGGCTTGACTTTGTTTTTTTCAGCAGTGTGCGATGTGAGCGCCAAAATGTCAGCTGACTGAGCCGGTTTGTTTACCTTGTTTTCTTCTCTTCTGTGACTCATCTTTTGACCTCTTTGTTCGCTGCTGCTGCTGCTGCTGCTGCTGCTGTTCTATTTCCACCACCACTTCTGGGCACTACCAAAAAACCAGCAACCAGAATCAATCGCTTCCAGTTTCGATTTCTCTGTCAGTCGAATCGAGACGCGAGACTGGCGACACTTTGTTCTCACAATTTCTACTTCTCTGTTCTTACTTCATCGTCATCTCTTTTTGTCACCTTCGTCACCCCACCTTTTCACCACTACCTCAAAGAACCTTCGCAGGGAGATCATCATGGAGTTCTTAAACAACAACAGCCATCACCACAGCCACAACAACCACAACAACAACCATCCCATCAGCTCAACATCGGCCGAAGCCTCTGACCAAAACCTTGTCTCCTCAGTCGGCGGCTTTGACAAGTTCTGCGCCTTCATCGTCCAGCAGTACCGGAACCTGAACGATAATCGGCGCCTTTTTCAAGGTTCGGCCGACGCTGTCCAACAGACGCTGCACAACTCCACCTTCAAGATGGTCATCGACGTGGGCACCTCGATGTTCAACGCAGATAGTAGTGCTGCTGGAGCGTCTCCGCAGCTGCCGACTTCGCCAAACGGCCTTTCAGGAGCGTTTTCTGGCTTTCCGACGAGTAACACATCGTCCTCAACATCATCATCAGCAGCAAACCAGGCAACGCCAATGGTTCGTGTGTTCTATTTTTCTAAATGGCGTCCATTTCTATTTTGTACTAACTTCTTCTTCTTCTTCTTCTTCGGTTTCTACTTCTAGAGCCCTCTTCAGATTGCCGTCGCTGCTGCTGCCTTGAATAACAACATTCAGCTGTTCAATAGCTTACAACAATCGCAGCCACTCAACTCAACTGGCAATGGGTCCGCCCAGTCTGCGTTTCCCGAATTCGTGCCCCGTGACAACGGCTTT
>NW_016189388.1:1840-2888 GCF_001687245.7 Rhagoletis zephyria
GAGACGACCATGTTGGAGAGCGACATTTCGCCGCCTCAAGGCCTCGCCGACGTAGGTGCCAACGTAGGCGATCAAATCGCAGCAACTGCTACCGGTGAGAAGAAGAAAAGGAACAAATCAGCCAGCGCCAGTCGACGCAAGCAAACGTCACCGGGCAAAGTGATCAGCAGAAACGATAACGATAACGATGGCAGCAGCAGCAGCGGTAACGGCAGTCCTCAGCCATCCACTTCAGGTGCCTCCACCAGCAGCAACAGCCCTTCAAAGGATGAAAAGAAAGCCTCGAAGCGGAGCCTGAACGCCGCTAACAAGCCCTTTTCCTGCGAGGTTTCAGGCTGCAAGAAGAGCTACGTACATGAGTTCAACCTGGCCAAGCACATGCTGGTCGTCCATCAGGGCTACAAAGCCGACACTGCGGCCAATGTTGTTGTTTCCAATGGCGGCGATGGAGGAGACGCTCAGCAGCAGCAGCAGCAACAACTGCTGAACATCGAAAGCATCGTCAACTCAAGCCAGCCTTCACCGGACAAGGCCAGTCCTCAACATGGCAAGCGTCCTCGACTGGACGAACACGCAGATGAAGAAGAAGAGGAGGAAGTGAATGAAGCGGGTGGAGAAGAGGCGGCGGCGGAAGCTGACAACGCCGCCGAGCAGCTCTTCAGCTCCAGTGACCACTACCAACAGCAGCAGCAGCAGCTGGGCGACTACGCCAGCATGCCCAACGACCTACTGATGGCCTTCTGGCAGGGGTCCTTCCTCAACACTCCTCCTTAGGTGGTTTGGGGTGAAACAAAGAAAAGTGTGTCACGGACGGGTGGGAAGAAGAACCAAACGACTGGACCTAGATGAAGTTCTAGATGACCTCGATGACTACTACTGTTTACTACTACTACAACTACTCATTTCTTAATACTTTTACTTTTACACCCAACTCCTTTTTTTTTATTACCCCCACTCATTAACTCTCTCTTTTTTACATTTTACATCTTTTCTACATCTTCTCGCTTTTTCTCTTTCATCTGTGAGCGAGAGAGGGAGACTCCACTGA
>NW_016189388.1:2912-3946 GCF_001687245.7 Rhagoletis zephyria
GGAGACTCTACTGACGACTGACTGACTTCTCTTCTTATAACTCATTTTTCGTCACACTTATCTTCATTTTTCTCTACATTTTAAATTCTCATAAAATAATAATTCTTCGCAGTGTGTGTGTGTGACAATTCTTGCCACTGAACAAGGCAGCAGGGCCATTGACATTTAATTGGTTTCAGTTAATTTGGTGTTTACCACCACCAAAAGCTANAACACCTCTGACGTACTCTGAATAAAATAATCATATGCAACCGCTAATTAACTTTTTGCTCTCATCAGAGAAAACAACAGAAAAAGAAAGGTACATTCAGGAAAATAGTAAAATTACAACAACACCCAAAAAAATGAAAATCTTTTCCCCAAAAACTTTTTCCACTCCAAAACTTCTCCTTCCTCTGCTGGTCAACTTCTACGGCCACCTCGGTCTTCAGCTTCACCCACTTGCTTCGGCTGATTCATCCTCCAAATACAGAAACTACTTTCGTCTACTGTTAAATCTCACCCTGAACCTCGTCACCACCTTCACCTCCATCACCCTGGACCCGTACCTCTCAAAGGGCTACCCCATCGACCCGTCCATTCCCTGGCACGTCGTCGCCGCCTTTGACACCTTCTACCTCTACCCCACCAATCACATCCTCTACTCGGCGTACTACCTTCTTTTTGGCCGACGGATAGTTCACCTTCTCACCACCTCGCCTCACCTGGTCAAGGTCTACGAAGCTGCTGCTGAAGAAGAAGAAAAAAGAGTTCAAAATCCCCAAAGATTAAAACTAGCCGTCGCACTTGGACTTTTCCTTCTTCAACACCTTCTCTTTTTGATTGTTTTTGCGCAGGTCATTGCCTACTATCCACTGGCCTTCTCCTCGGTCCTCTGCCTCATTACCGACTACCTCACCTTCATTAATCCTTCGATAACACTAGCCCTGCTCTACTACGGCCAATATGGAACGTACCGGTCGCTGGTTGAACTTCATAAGAACTGCCTTCAGAACTGCCAAAACACATCTCCCATTTTGAAGTGTTTTCAAAAG
>NW_016189389.1:0-3946 GCF_001687245.7 Rhagoletis zephyria
TTGTTGTTGTGGTTGTTGAAGTTTTTGATTTTCGATATACGCTTAAACGAAATGAATGGTGTCGATGACAAGAGGCTTCTAGCAGCTGATATTGGCGTAGTCCTGCTGTTGGTGTTACTGCCGTTGTTGTTGTGCTTGTTATTATATGTTCTTTGCTTACAGCCGAGGATGATTTCATGCCCTTCGTTTGTAATCGATAACCGCCGCCAGTCGTTTGCTTTTGTTGTTGCGGGCGATCGTTAAAAAATTTGTTCGTTGTTTGTTTTTGTTGCTGCTGATATTGCACCGCAGCCGCCGCTGCTGCTGCTGCTGCTGCCGAACAGCTGCCCGCCTTCACTCCGACGGCACTGGAGCCGTTCACAGAGCCACCACCGTCGCCGACGTGGAACTTTTGTAGCAATGGACTCGTCGTATTCGTACTCAGTTCCACGATGTGTGTGGGCGTTCTCAACATAATTTCAAAGGTATTTGTGCACCTCGAAAAGAGGTTTAATCAAGTCAGATTGGTTTGAAGTTGAGATTGCGATGAGTGAGGATCACACAAAGTGGGGATGCTGGTACGCAGGTAATCGCCTTTTACTTGCGGTGTTCTCTTATTGTTGTTGGTATTATTTTTATTTTTTTTATTTGTATTCTGTTGTTTATCTAGTTTTTGTTTTTTGTCTTTGAATATCTAATGCATGTCTAATGAATGTTTACTTTCTTGCGTACTTTTCACTACGCTTTCCACTCACTTTTCTTTACCTTTGTGTGTGCGTTGCGGTCTTTATCAGTATTTGGTTTTGTTTTGTTGTTGTTCGTGGGTTTGTTGCTACACATAATTGTTGTTTTTCTCATTGAATTGTTCTTTTAGTTTTTTTTTGTGCGTGTTTCTTAGAAATCTTTGAGAAATTTTCCCAAACTAGTACTGTGGTAAAAAAAGAGGAATGGAAAATTAGTTTAACCACAACAACGTCTAGGTCAACAAGTCAAGATATTGTTGAATTCTTGAGCCCAGCGTTTGGTAGGTCATTCAAATCATCACTCATTCAGTATTTCATACACCAAACCATTCATAAACACAATGACCCCACTGCTTCCTTCCGCAGACTAGCTATGCACACACCATTATTGGAGGTAAGGTAAGTAATAAATACTCTTTTTTCACTTATTCATTCTTTATTAGTGTATACCCAGTCGGAAAAGTAGTAATGCATTACATGCGTGATAAATAATATAATGTATTTCTTATGAGTTTTTGATTAAATTACTGCTAACTATGTAATCAGCATTCTAATGTATTTAAAAAGTTCAAAAAATTTCATATTAAAACACATTAATTTCTCGATACTTGGTAATCCATAATTGAATGCATTTTCGAATGTGAAAAGGGTTGTTTTAATGATTATTTTTTCGATTACTACACATTACATTTTCCCACAGGGTAGTTATGAGTCATAATACTCTGTATATTTATAAATCATGTGTACTTTTGGAATGATACTTTATAATTGTTTCACTTTCAAAGCGCTATTTATTTGTTTCTTTTTTCGCACATATCATTACTGAATATACTACAATTTTGGAAAATTTATGCTAATCACGCTCACAATACCCACACATGTAACCAAATCTCACGAAAAATCGCATTTAAAAAAAAAATCCAACAAGCGAAGTTCTCATAAATGAAAGCAGATCATTGTTTAGCAAAGATCCAGAAGTTTAAGTGCAGAAACACAAAATTAGATTTTAAATCTGCAAAGTCGACTGAGTTTTTTAGATAGGAATTCAGTAAGGAAAATACCGAGTTGATAGATAGGACTAGGATTACAGATACTACTCAATAATTTTTTTATCACTCACTAACACCTGGCAGCAAAAGAATGACGACGGATGGAAAGATACATATCTCCACCATATTTGGGAAGTTTGGTTATCTCTTGGACGGATCATATACTGCTTATTAAGCTTATTAGTTGTATAATGAAATCTCCAGAAACGTGAATTTTGAGTTACATCTCTATATTATTAAACATGCGATATATTCTTGTATACAATAGTTTGTCAATATTTTTGTTATTGATATTTTTTGTTATCGATATTTTTTGTCATCGATAGCTATTTTCAATATTTTTTGTTATAGAAATTTGTTTGCTATCGATATTTTTTGTCATCAAAATTTTTTTGTTTTCGATGTTTTTTGCTATTGATAATTTTTGTTATCAAAATTTTTTGTTAACGACATGTTTTGTTATCGATACTTTTTGTCATCGATATTTTTGCCATCCATATTTTTTTGTTATCGATAGTTTGTTATCGATAGTTTGTTATCGATAGTTTTTATTATCGATATTTTTTGTTATCGATATTTTTTGTTATCGATATTTTTGCTACCAATATTTTTGGTTATGAACATTTTTCGAGTAGACAGATGAAAATTGGTCTGTAAAACAAACGTGTAGGATGGCCATTTCTTGAGTATGATAGATCCACAACACCCCCTTTTCGGCAAGTCATTGGGATCATTGTCGATCACTATCTGTCTTAATGAAACAAAACACGAGAAAAAAATTCTTCCCATGGTATATCTGAACGCAAGGCTTAGCAAATTATTAAATGTCACATGAAGGGAACACGCGTACGGAACACAAATAATCTCCAACTGCTTTAAACTCGTATCAAAGCAATGCGACAGCTGTGACACGCCCGACTTTAACGATATAAAAAAAAAACGATCTTACATTTACATACTCGTATTCGTACTTCAAAGCTTATTTATTTGGCCAAATTCAGATCGCGTGCGAACGCGTCAAGGGAACAATAAAACAGCAATAAAAAATAAAACAAAATTCTGTGTAAAAAATCTCACGTAAACCATAAAGAATTAAAGCGCAGGCAAGTACAAAAAACGAAAAAAACAATGGAATAAATTCACATCAATTTGAAAAAAAGCTGCACTGGAAAATTACATACGATCACACCGCAATAATTCGCTTATTTCCCAATGAGATTTATTAGTAACTAAATATACTAAAATTGCGCGCTGTTCTTTACTAGTGTTTATTCTTGTTTTTTTTTGTATTAGTTGCAGTTTTGCTTTGATATTTCGGTGATTAACAAAAAACACAAAAAATGGACGGTAGAGAAGTAAACTGCGAGGAACTTTGCGACTTACAAACAAACAAACCAGTTGGAAGGTCTCACCAACGGACTAGCTAATTGACTAACCGACTGCCGACCTCTTGATTTACGGCGTACACGTTTGATATACCCCTATTTTTATTTTTATTTTTTTATTTACGTGTGCACGTAACATTTTTACGTATGTATGCATATTTGCGAGACGACATTAGCGTCACACCAGTCAAATTGCACCATATTGTCGAAATGGATTACAAGTACATATTATTTGTTTTCAAAATGGGTAATTTCTCACAGCAGTCGCGGCATCGCGTCAATTGTGAGCGTTTTATGGCATGGAAAATTTACGCGCATTCTAGAACCAATATAAACCGCATACGGACGGATGCACAGATAAAATGAAACAAACTAAATACATACATACATATCGCTCATATAAATCAGCATTCGAACGAGGCAGTCGAGGCGGCAAAACATTTGTGGAACAGCTGTTGTTCGATCTCTGACCACCAACCAATCTGCGCACATTGGCCTCGGCGCATCAGCTCCGTGCATATTTATTTGCGGTTTAAGTTGCTGGCTGATAAGAATGACACACACTTGCAATTAGTCAACTATGTATGTACTATATACACATGTAAATTTTTTTTTTGTGTTGAATCATAATCTTAAAACTTAATTTCGCTTGCTAGATTTGTTGCATTTTGTATGAAAAATTATTTAGGCGTGTAGTGTATATGTGCGCCCTTAACCAGTCGAGCGGCGCTACCTCGCTAGGCCGACGTCTGACGCATCGACGGCTTTGCGTGCCGCGTAGCACGATGGA
>NW_016189390.1:0-3946 GCF_001687245.7 Rhagoletis zephyria
CATGTGCGTTTTTTATACGACGTTACCGAAGAAAATGGAATGACGAACTGTACATTTTATACACATGGAAATGTGCAAAAGGACCTGTCGCACTTGGGGTGAATAGCTGGCACAACTTCGCAAAGGAGAGAGACAATTGAAGAGAAGATTTAGCTCTCAGCCCAATCCGCCGGTCACCTTATGGCGCTTAAGCCTTAAATGACCGAATTAAGCTGGGTTGAAAGAAGTCATTTTTGACGTCATATTATTGTTGGTTAATCCTAGCAAAAACCAAAACAATTTTTCAAGGTTTGATGTTTTCATTTAATTTAATTTATTAAATTTTATAACCTAAACACTGTATTTTTAAAAAATGTTGTAGAACTACCTTTAGCAACATTTAGGATGCGAGCAAGTAGCCACAACGATAAGATTCGGAAAATTATATGGTTCCATAGCTATGACATGAGATTCAACTTTTTGCCTTTACAACATTCTAAAGTATAATTTAAAATCAACCCTTAGAAAAAGTATTTCAAACAACAGTACAGTGTGCCACTGACACGTTTTTTTCCTACCAAAACCTGCCAAAAATTTTTTGGAGTTAAAAATTTTTTCAATGTCAAGCTTATTAAAAATTTAGAAAACAGGGCACCTAATAAAACTAAAACACAGCTAGAATACTCGCGCTGCGACCTAAGAAGATCTCTTGGGCTAAAACCGTCTGCTATTCATGATACGTGGGCATTCACATAGAATACATATGCTCTGAGGTCTCCTTCACCAGTCCACAAAGTCTATGGTATCTTAGCTTCCGGTGTCTTGCCAGGTAACCAGTAAGAGTTCTAAGACCCACCCGGCTAAGTTCAAGAAGTCTTTCGGAGTTCCTCCTGGAAGGATTTATGGATCTCTTTGATTGTCTCATTCCCTTTGAATTCAGCCACTGGACAGCAACCCTGCCTGACTACCCGAAATAATATTTATTCCGGCCCAATTTCCCAGACATTCGCGAACACAGACTTGGATTGCGAACACCTCCGCCTGGAATATTAGCAGACGTTTCTGGAATCTTGGTCCAAGTATGCCTGGCCCTGTACTCCCGTTGTCCATCTTCGATCCTTCGTTATACCATTCTTGAGTCCCTTCGTCTATCGTACTTATTATCGCTTCACAGCAGTCCATTTCAGGAATGCGCATAGCTCTTGTAGCCTTCCTGGTAACCGTTTAAAGAGTTCCAACTCAGCCTTTTGTCCACAGTTACCGCTACATACTTCGCCTCTTTCGGTCTAGCCAAGTTGACTTTCATTTTTTTGGTAATTGGGCGAATGGTGGACTGTAGTGGATTTATTGAAAAGCCGTTTTCGGCAAACCAGGTATTAGTACATAGAAATACATATGTAAGTACATATATATTTTATCACAACTTTGTAGTTAAGTTCAATTTAAATTAACTTTGTAGTTAAGTTCAATTTAAATTAACTTGTAGGCGCATAAAGGATATATGGATAATGGATATATGATATTGTATACTGGCATTATTAAGGGTATACGTTTTACATCTTTGCGGTCGCCGTTATACGAACGCACTGATGAAATATTCGCGTAGACAATGTTGCTAAAAGATTTTGAGATACATATTTTCTAGTTTTTTGCAAATAAGTATTATTGTCGCAGAACCTACCAAAATCCAATCTAGCCTACCAACCTATCAAATGTAAGAAAACCTACCAGTTTTGGTAGGAAAACCCATGTATGGCAGCACTGCATTAGTATTTACAAACAAAATTGTCACTGTCGCCTGTAAGCAACATCGGTGCTCAAAGGGTTAACACAGTTTTGGTAGGAAAACCCATGTATGGCAGCACTGCATTAGTATTTATAAACAAAATTGTCAATGTCGCCTGTAAGCAACATCGGTGCTCAAAGGGTTAACACATTTTTTTTTTTTTGGCAGCATAGAGGCGCATACGTCTTAGGCTGCAACGTCTAAAGCACTGGAAGCGTGTCTTCCGTCTTTCGCAACATGGTCGATTTGGCTTGTCTGTTTCCAATCCCGAAATTGATGCAGACTAAAAACGGACTGAACAATTTGGAATAAGTTAGATGTTGAAACTTTTTTATGTATGGTATTCATTTGTTTGTACGTAAATGTACTAAATATAAGTGTTATTTCATATAAAAAAATTATGCACACGCACTTCACAGCGCCTATCCAAACGATCTTTGATTGAATACATTTTGTGTAAACAAAATAAATTTCTCCTAATCCTCACCTCTCACTGAGTTAATCGCTACCAAACATTACCGACTTTTAATTTTATTTCGAATTTTAATGCAATTATAAAATAGTAAAAATTTGTTAAAATTTATGAGTTACATGCTTTTTAAATGCTCTTTTTAACTACATAACTATAAACTATGTACATATTTGTACATATGTATGTTTGTATGTGTGTATGTTTACAGCACATTAATCAATAAACAAATTGCTTACAACTGTTCAATTTTCCATCCTTGAGGCTTCTCTTCTTCTGTGCTTTTTCATCCACATTACTGCTTGACTTGCTGTTGCTTCAATCCTACTCGTACGTTGGGCTTCCTCAAATTGTTTGTTGTAATTTTTTATAGCTTTTGTTGTTGTCGAATATTTTATGTTTATTACTGTTTGTTGCTTGCCAAGATCGAATAAAGTTTAATGTGGTTTTATTTGATCATTTCGTTGTTACTGTTGTTGTCGTTGTTGTTGATGTTGTTGTTGATGTTGTGCTTTTTGATTTGTGAGTTTTTTATATGATCATGCTGATTGATTGCGCACACCTGTGAGGTTTTAAGGTTCGTTGTCTCACGTTAAAGGCGCTCAAGTTGTAGCTTAAAATTATAGCTGAAGCGTACGAAATGTTGATGTTTTTGTTAATATTTTTTCGCTGACTTGAAATAGCGCCAGCCGCTGGCAATAAATTGTTGTGGTTGTGGCGTTGGTGGCAGCGATTGCGGAGGTTAGTTTTACTTGATGTTGTTGTTAGTGTAATTTGTGTAACCTCTGCCATCTCACTCCATTTATTGCTTTCACAGAAAGCTTTCTTCACATCATCAGCCGATTTGTGGTTTAAAAGAGTATAACTCTATGACTTTACTTCATTCAATCAAAATACAGGAATATTTGATGGCTGTTTACGCTAAGCAACTATTCACGATCTTCTAAGCACTTAGGCGTGATAAATCGTTTATTGCATACATATACACTTTTTTTTATTTATTAATGACGCTAGTATCAAAGTGTGTAACACAAAGCTTTGATAAGTTTTGGAATCAGTTTCGGTTCGACATTTTATACAATTTTGCCAAATATAAGGGGTTTAGGCCTAGGCATAAATACGCTAAAAAATTAGTGCCTCCCTAATGTCGAACATTAGGCTAACATTATGCGTTGAACTGTTGAATATTTCTAGAGCATCAAGATGCATTTTTGCATCAAAAATAAAATTTTGAAAAATATGTCGCTTACGTTATTTTGGCGGTTAGGGCTCGTTATCTGTCCCTCCTATTCTTAGGCCAAGTGTAGCCTCATTGTATTGCCATATCGAATCTTTGGCCTCAAAAATATTGGTGATTTTTATAAAAAGCTACTGTTGCCATGACAACTGAAGCTAGTGCTATTTTTTAGGGAATTTAAATTTGAAATGTTCTTAGGTTACTTAAGCAATTGTTTGATTATTGTATGTACACAATACTTCTAGAGTAAAATATTAGCATCATGAGCATCCTCTAAATTTATAAAAGGTTTGGTACCAGCACCTCTTTCGGCAAGAGGAAAAATTTTTTTTTGGACCACTCTAATGTATCTATATGTATGTAAATCTGAATAGTCTGCTATTCTTTTTAACCTTACCAAGTATGACTGTGAGAAAAGCACTTACATACGTAAATCCTCTTGGGAGGTAAGTAATTTAAAAAATTCACTTGCATA
>NW_016189391.1:0-3946 GCF_001687245.7 Rhagoletis zephyria
TAGAGGAAGAAAGATTAAAATAAAGGTAATTATAAAGAAAAGGATATACTTATGTATGTAGATAGACACAGACTCAACCTGGGAACTATTTCGGAATTTTCGGTATTCTCGGGACTTACCGATATAATAATCGATATTTTTGTAGATATTTTATCGATTTTGTTATAGATTATCAATATTTTTTATCGATTTTGGTATCGATATTGCTATCGATTTTTCTATCAATATTTGTTATGGAATTTGTCATCGATAATTTTATCATTTTTGCTATCGATATTTTTATCGATGTTACTATCGATTTTGTTATCAGTACACATGATGTGGTCAAAGCAACATCGTAAAAAAATATAGAAAAAGGTTTTTTCTTAACAGCGGTCGTCCCTCGGCAGGCAATGGCAAACCTCCGAGNCGATTTTGTTATCAGTACACATGATGTGACATCATTTGACAGAACATCACATAATATGACATGATTTGGCATGACATACTATCACATCACTTCACATTACATCACATGAAATCACATCACATTGATGGCGACTAGACAGTAACCTCGGGCATAACATAGGGGATACAAAAAAAGGCGCTGACAAGGAGGCGTGGCATATTCTATAGCCGTGAAATTTTTTTAATCAGCTATAACTTCGGAACCATAAGTCTTTGGAATTTGGTGTGAAATCTATGGTAAATGCATGAAATCTATGGTAATTAGTTTCCGACAGATGACGGTGTAGTCGCGATATTTATAGAATCCGTTTTTACGAACGACCTGGATTAACGCATAACTAACTTTATGATAAGAACTTCTTTATCTTCTTTATTGACGCTGTAACCACCTAGGCGATTTTGGTCAAGTCCAAAACAGCACGCCAGTCGTTTCTCTGCTGTACTAACTGACGCCAATTGGAAATGCCAAGTAAAGCCAAGTCCTTCTCCACCTGGTCTTTCCAACGCGGAGGAGGCCTTCCTCTGGTACCAGCATCGCGACCCTTGAATACTTTCAGAGCTGGAGCGTTTCTGCCGCTGTACTACGTCTATGTCGTTGTAAAGCTCATACCCACTGGGAAAATAGGTAAGCACCTTACGAGGTAAGCCATGTTTTCTTTCAGTTTTTAGTACCAAAATTGGCATCATGGCCAATGTCATCTACTAGTAAAGCGCAAAATGAACACCTCCGACGACACATTACGTTGTCAGTTGCAAAATAAGGTGCAGCCGAAGTTATTTCCAAGCACCGAACTACTCCGAGCGACTGCTCTGCATTACACGTAACTTACTTTGTAAAGCGGCTCAGAAGTATGTCTTATACCAAATGTACATTTTAAATTCCTACTTACATAAGGCGGCCACATCTTTGTTAAAGTAAGGGAGATTCGTCAGTGACGTGGTAAGGAAAGCCGGTTGAAGTGTAAGTTGCTGGTAAGGTATTGCCCTTTACCTGGCGGCCTTTACCACTTCCCTGCCGAATCTCCATTACTTTAACAAAGACGTCGCCGCCTTATGTAAGTAGGAATTAAGTATGTACATTTGGTATCAGACATACCTCTGAGACGCTTTACAAAGTAAGTTACGTGTAATGCAGAGCAGTCGCTCGGATTAGTTCGGCGCTTGGAAATAACTTCGGCTGCAAGTTACTTTGCAACTGACAACGTAATGTGTCGTCGGAGGAGTGTCGCGCCAGTGTTGCCATCTTTTGTTTTCAAAAAGCACCAAAAACTTGAAAAGAAAGCGTTTACCACACTAAAAGAACCAAATTTTTTTTGAATCAAAGGATGCTTTTTTCATAACATAATACCGAAGTACTGCACATTAAATGATGTCCTAATTGGAAATGAGCAAATAATTTGATGTTTTCATTATATAACCTCAAATATCGCTAAAAACCGTGTTTTTGGCACTTTGAGGTTAGGATATCTCAAAATTCTAGTGATAGAGCAATTGTGAGGCCAGATTTGTATTCAGCACCAAGAAACGATGTGTTTTACTCAGGTGGTCAAAAAACAAAATTTGTACAAATAATTAGAAAATAAAAAAACAAATACTTAACTTACTTGCGTACTAGCATTTTCAACGCGAATAGAATTTAACAAGGTGGGTTTGCAACTTCAGCTTTTTATCGATCATGAATGTATTTTAGTCCATTTAAATTTGTAGATTCTTGTAAATTCAGTGCTGCCACAGCCTTAAATATGCCAAATTATTTCAGGTTTTAACTATCTCGAAATAAATAAATAAATTTTAGTTCATAAAAAAAGCACTAAAAAAGGCACTAGGCACTAAATAATTTTTTTGGCGTTTTAATTTTCAAAATGTACTAAATCTAGTGCTTAAAGCACCAAGTTGGCAACTATGTGTCGCGCGCTTTGTGGGACCGCTATAGGGAACTGAAGAAGAAAGCGAGACGTATTTGCCGCAATAAGAAAGAAGAGGCCGAAATACGTGAGTGCGAAGAGCTTGAGATGCTGGCCGACAGGAAAACGCCCTAACATTTTACCAGAGGGTTAGGCGACTTACGGAAGGTTTCACGACCAGGGCGAATTCTTCTAATAACAACAGTGACCGATGTCCAGAATGAACTTAAATTATGGAGGGAACACTTTTCCGCCTTACTAAATGGTATCATAAGAACTACTACTGCAAAAAATTTACCCAAAACATATGTAGATGGCGCTAGAATCAAGGTATTTCGATACCCCTGTAAAAATCTACTCTTTAGATGACTTATGGTGATTTATATAAAACGATAGTTTACTGTATACCTAACGAAAATTTTAAATAAAACATCGCCGATTTTTCGCCTGCGGCTTTTTTCTTTTTTCTTATAAAACAATATTTTAATATGTATTTAGTCAAATATGATGTGCAGAAGAAATTTTTGTTACAAATCACATATCAAATTAAAGGTATTTTTGTGCTCTTACTGATAAACATATTTGTTAATTTAGCTAATTACGTATTTTTTGCGAAAAACATACATTTTTATTAAAAAAATGCCATAATTTCGTTTTTTTTTACTCTTTCTCGAAATATGTTTACATTATATAATAGATACAATACAGATGTATATCTCTCGATTTTTTATTAGAACCTTTTTTCCCCAACATCCTCACCAAGTTTCATGACGAAATTCCTTATACTTTCGCTGAAATATCGAATGGTCCCGTTTAGGAAAGCCAACCCGAAAAAGAAAATAGAAAAACAAAATATTTTCATTTCTGGCTTAAGTTGATGCATTAAGCAATCCTAGACGATTTCTTACGGTAAGTTAAGTCTTGACTATCTGAGCTTTAAAACCTACAACTAGCGATCGCTTGAGTATACAACCAACCAACCAACCCACATTCGGACGAACATGCTACAAACAACTTTTGATGTTTAGCAGTTAACAGTACGAAAAAAATTTCAACTCAGTCAGAAATTTCCTATGCCATTTTCACTGATCTTGTTACCTGATGTACATATGTATGTATGTTTTGAAGTATTTTGCGCTGGCCAAACCGCTCCGAAACCGAACACCACCGCGAAAAGGACGTCAACGTGAGCTGAACTGATCGTTTAAGCGCTGTTTAGGCGTGCGTGCGATAAGGACGGAGAGGGTGTGACGGTTTTATATGTGCAGAGCGGAATTCCACGGCACGCTGATAAAAAAAGTTGCACACATAAACACATACATGAATATGAATGGCAGAAGCAAACAAACTGAGAGAGTGAAACTCGAATTTTTTCTAAGCATCAAAAAATATAAAGTAAATGCATACGAACTTTGAAAAAATGCAAAAAAGAAGAAAAAATGTTCCGCTGCGATTGAAAGGAGTAAACTTAAAAGCTAGTAGCTATGCCTTGGAATAGCTATGCATTTGTGGCAAGGACGGCAGACCAAGAGCGGCAAACAAACGGGATTATTTTGCAGCTAGTTTTTTACCTTTCGAAGTTTCTTTGCGCCACA
>NW_016189392.1:0-3946 GCF_001687245.7 Rhagoletis zephyria
CCAGTTATGTTTGGTTGCACTGGTCGGCCGGTTGACTGGCTGGCTGACTTCACTGGCCGTTGAATTGATTTTCCTTACATCTACGGTTCGNAGTAGCTCAACTGCTAACTGAATACGAGAAGCTGCAGCGATTGGCTTGCTTACCAGCGTGCGTGCCTCTGCGGTAGAAGGAGCTGTGTGGCGAAGGTGGCGGCCAGTTATGTTTGGTTGCACTGGTCGGCCGGTTGACTGGCTGGCTGACTTCACTGGCCGTTGAATTGATTTTCCTTACATCTACGGTTCGCTACTCATATTCGACACATTCGTGCTACCGACACACACACACACACACACATATGTACATGCGCACACGCACTAAAAGTGGCTATTCATTGGCGCGCTAAAAAGCGACGCATGACATCGTCATCACCATCATCATCAGCGTCATCAGAGTCATCGCATTGCCACATGCCACAAAGCACTTAGCTGCGAAATTGATGCAAGTAACAATAGCAACAACAACAGCTTGAATTGTAGTGGACACGTTTGCTGTTGTTGGCTTGGTAAACCAGTACTTGCACTGCTCTTCCCTAGCACACTCAGAATTCGCAAGTTGCAAGATCAGCATTCATCTGGAAGTAATTGCGATTGCTGATTTAGCGGCATATCCAACTACTCTGCAGCGAGACTTGTGATTTCAATAAAATTGATTACCTAAAGTATTCTGGGGGATGCACGATTGGTCATATTATCAATTTTTGTGACAAAAGGTAATTTGTCGCACTTACAAAACTACACTTTTTGTCCTCCTTCCTTTTCTTATTTGGCGCTGTAACCGCCTGAGTGATTCTGGCAGAGTTCAACAAAGCCGGCCAGTCGTTTTTCTTCGGCGCCAAATGACGGAAATTGGAAATGCCAAGTGAAGCCAAGTTCTTCTCCACTTGATCTTTCCATCGCAGTGGGGCCCTCCATCTTTCTCTGCTATCACAAGCCTTCAGAGCTGGAGCGTCGGAGTCCATTCGAACGACATGGTCAAGCCAGCGGAGCCGCTGTATTTTAATTCGTTGCACTATGTCTATGTCGTTGTAAAGCTCGTTCTATCGTTTGCGGTGCTCGTCGTCGCCAACGCGTATAGGCCCGTAAATCTTCCGCAAAATCTTTCTCTCCAATACTCCAAGAGCGGAGTCGTGATATGGAAAGCGGCTTTGAAATCAACAAATAGGTTGTGGGTGTCGATCCTTTTCTTTCAGGTCTTTTTCAAGATTTGTCGTATTGTGAATACCTGGTCTCTAGTGGTTTTTCCAGGTCTAAATCCCCACCTATAAGGCCCAATTAGTTTGTTACGGTGTGCTTCAGTTTTTCACACAATACATTCGATAATACCTTGTAACCTATGCTTAGAAGGCTGACCCCACGGTGGTTGGCGCGAATGGCGGGGTCGCCTTTCTTGTGGATTGGCCAGAGCACACTTAAATTCCAGTCGTCGGGCATACGTTCATCTGACCATATTCTGCACAAGAGTTGATGCATGCACCTTATCAACTCGTCGCCGCCGTACTTGAATTGCTCAGCTGGCAGACTGTCAGCTTCAGGAGCTTTGTTGTTTTTAAGGCGCGCCTTTGTTATTCGTACCTCGTCATAGTTAGGTGGTGGAACATCGACCCCGTCATCATCGACTCAGGTTTGTCTTCTCCACAGCTTTTAGTGCTGCTTCCATTTAACAGAGTGGAAAAGTCTATATTTTTAAGTACGTTCTGGACACAAGTCTCTAGGTTGAATGGTTGTCCTTACTGGAGTTCGCCCTGGACTTGGAACCTTCCGTAAGTCGCCTAGCTCTCTGGTAAAATTTTCGGGCATTCTTCCTGTCAGCCAGCATTTCAACCTCTTTAAACTCACGTATTTCGTCCTCTCTCTTATTGCAGCAAATACGTCTCGTTTCCCTCTTTAGTTCCCTATAGCGGTATCTTTTTCTCTACTGCTTCTTGACGCTCCTCATCGTTCTTTTGGGCTCGCTGAAATCCGACAACTTCTTCGTCGGCGGTACTTAATGAACTGGAAATGTGGTTTGTTGAAGAGTGCTCTATGAGAGCAGGTGTGCGAGTCGAGTAGCGGATGTATTGGCCATTTCTTGTTACTACAGCTTTTCGATGTTAAGCTTTCCTTGCATTTTGGGCGCACATTTTTTGCTGCACCTAGGCGATGCACAAGATGGTTGCAGCAAGAAAGTGGTCTGAGTCGGTGTTTGACCCTCGGAGTGTCAGCACGTCTAAAACACTGAAAGCATGCCTTCCATCCATCTGAATTTTCCGACGGTTGTTCCATAGATCTCTTCCTTTGCCATCCTGGAATTGAAGTCGCCAAGCTCGATTTTGATATCATGGCAGGGGCAGTACCCGTGTGTGCTCATAGAAGAAATCCTTGGATGCCTCGCCCTTCTCTTCCGTCGGAGCATGGGCGCAGATAAGCGAGATGTTGAATAATCTCGCTTTGATGCGGATTTGGCTAGACGTTCGTCCACCGGCGTGAACGCCAGTACTAGACGACGAAGTCTCTCTTCCACCACAAATCCAAAACCTAATTTGTGCTCCTTTTCATGGCAGTTGTAGTATATGTGGCAAGGCCCCAGGCATTGCTTGCCTTGCCCCGTCCAATGCATTTCTTGGATGGCGGTGATGTCAACTTTTGTTCTTACTTACGAGGACATCAACCAGCCGGCCAGAGGCACCTTCCCTATTAAGGGTCCGGACATTCCAGGTGCATGCCCTCAAATCGTAGTCCTTTAAACCTTTGCCGTGGTCTTCACCAAAAGGGGGTCTCATTCGAGGTTTTTTTTCTTTTTCGTTGCTGCCTGTGTTCACGTGGTGGGTGCTAAACCCATTGCTGGGATGGGGGTGGTTTCAAAACCGAATACACGTTTATATAACGAGCTGCGTACTCCAAGACAGACACCCACTTGAAACCGCACCTACTGGGGAGAAAACGCTGCAGACTTCAGTCGTTGTGGCCACACCGAAACTCCCTCTCTTTCTGTCGTGATCCAAGGCTCCACTCGGATTGCTTACCGCATCTTGCACATGGGTTGTTCACGTTGCCCGGAGAGCGCGAACGAGGACGCAATAGTCGGGATTGTGTATAGTCGTGAAACTGTAGCTGTATACCCAGTGCAACAACAACGACTATACCCCATTGCTCAAAATATACTTACATACATACATATATATAATTTGAATAAAGGTTTAAGCCTAGTAAATGGGATAATCTAAAATAAATTAAAAATTAATCAGTCAATGAACCTAATAAAAATTACCAAACATGCCTTAAAAACACTCAAATAAAGAGGAATGCATTGATCGAATATAAAGTAAGCGATCAGAAGTGCCCAAACAAAAGGAAGTATGGCTCCGAATAAAACAATGAATCTGAAGTTGAGGGAGAAATCACATAAAATCACACGACAATCACGAGTTAGAACAACAATGGAATCAAAACCAATGGAGAAAAATCAAAAAAAGTCAATGACAATCCGATGCAAGAAGGCACTTTCGGCCTTAGAAATGAACGTATGTATGTATGTATGTGCATTTGTAGGCGTAGGGAAATAGGAAAACTGAATAACTAAAATAGCTAAACAATAAAAGTTTTAAGCATTGGGATGACTTATGAGAAAATTTACAATTTAAGTGGCAAACGAAAGACTTCAAAGGCATCCAGGTCCATGTGTTGGCTGCGGGACAAGTAGATAACACTTCAATAGCCAAGAGCAGATAGTCAGCTGTGGATTCTTAAAAGGTTTTCACTATTGTTGTAATTGTGCCAATCAAGTGACACAATCGATGCCACAGAAAAAGTACTATTTCGAGGGAAAAGGTCGCTAAGTGACAAAGTAAATTGTTTGGGAATGGAAAAGGCAAGTGGAATGAATTGTATCTATATATGTGTGTTTGAAAAAAAAGTGAAAAAACTGTTG
>NW_016189393.1:0-3946 GCF_001687245.7 Rhagoletis zephyria
TGTGCGAAGGCCAACAACTGTGCCAAGTTTGGAAGAAATTGGTGCAGCGGTTACCAAGATATACACATGTAACCATAAGTGGGCGTGGCTACGCCCATTTTCCAAAAATTTATAAGTCATGCCGAGTCCGCAAAAAACTCGCGGAACTGTGTCCGGAGAATGCATCAGACTAGACCGAGCATGCTTTGAACTGTCATCAAATTATAACTTAAGCGTGTTTTATTACATGGCAGTTGAGAAGTGCATTTGCAAACATTTCATAAACTTAATGAAAGAAATGTCCACACATGCAGCAGTACATAGCATGCATTTAGGCGCCTGGTATAAGCAGATGCGCCCAAAACACTTTTCTTTGAAAATAATTTAAGGTCGCTACCAAAAAGAATCTGTTTGAGAAAATCATGTTAGTTTTTTCGTCTAACATATTTAGAACTGGTTCGATAAGTATAGAATAAGAGACGCAGAGCGAACTAAATCCCATCTGTCGAATTTAGGACTGGTTCCGAACTATAGAGAAGGTAATGCAGCGGGGGAAAATTTCCACTTCCTAGTACATCGCCGTGTAAAATTCGCCAGTTGTTTGCAAGCAAAAGAGATTTATGTATCGCGAATCAGTAGTGGGTCTAAATGTACTAGAAGCCCACCAGTTCAGAAATAGAGATTTTCCCACAGGGAACTTACTCAAAAGCATTCACATCTATGTATGTGTAATATCGTTGATGGTTTTGCAAAACCGTCTAAATCTCCGTTGTGGCAAAAATGAGATTAGGTAACCCTAAATTCCAGGCATCGAGATTTATGCATAAAAATCGTAAAATCGTTATTACACTCAGAAAGAAGCATTTCATTAAAACAAGAAAAGATTATCCTTATTTTAGAGTTACTGTTTTTTCCTCAATATTACGAAAAATTTACGCAATTTGAGAAGTTTCTCCTTAATTCAGGTTCATGCTGAAAATAGGGCGTCATAAATTTGAGGAAGTAAATTTACTCAATATAAGTAATAATTTCCTTAATATAATTAACAATTTCCTTAAATAATTTTGAATTTCCTTTCCTGGCAAATGTCGGCTGTGGCGTCTCGTGAAGGCTACTGCTTCTGGTTCTGAGATGGCAGGTTCGAGTCCGATTGCAGGCGGTTAGAGTAAGATAAGTCAATTATTTCAATTTAAATATAAATTACAAATTGTAAAATTAATGTCATATATGTAAAGCCTATATATGTACTCAAATACCATAAAAAATAAATTAGACTAATTTTTTTTAAATACAATTTAAAAATTTACAATAAAAAAAATAAATAAAAAATAAAAACTATATATATAAAAAATCTCTGCTCTTGGACTCGAACCTTGCATCTCTCGACAGGCACTCCAGAGCTTTGCTCTGTCGCCCATTGTTACTGTTTGCACGCCATAATCAAAATGACATACTTATTCCTGTCACGGGCTATGAAATGGCAAGTAAATTTTTCTTAAAAATTAAGGAATTGTGTTTTCCTTAAACTGAGTCAAATCGTTTACTCATATTAAGGCAGCCATATCATTGGCGCCACTTCAAGGTAGTATTTCCTTGGAATAATATACTTTCTTCCTAGCATCAAGGAATGTTTTTTCTGAGTGTAAAACAACAGATTTGTAGTAACTGGATGAGCGTGTGATTGTTATTTCAAGTGTATATATTTTACCACTAACAACAACAAATCACACGCTTACTTAGCATATCCTTATCACTGTAAATAAGTTATTGAATTTGTTATTTATTTTTGACTTTAGTTGCTCTCCTTATGTGTTTGCTAAACAGCAATAAAACTATTCAAATTAAAATGAAAATTATTCATGCGGCAGCTATGTCTTTGAAAACTTTCCATTACAGTAAAAGCGCAGTGAAAGTGAACCTACAAACCACTAGGAGTAAGGGGAAAGTTTATATATCTGATTTTCAATAAGTGCCGAAACAGAACAAAAATTTTTGGAGCAAACATCGACGACTCGAGCAGAGACGGTATTTGTAT
The DNA here is from genome assembly GCF_001687245.7 of Rhagoletis zephyria. Lineage (NCBI taxonomy): Eukaryota > Metazoa > Arthropoda > Insecta > Diptera > Tephritidae > Rhagoletis > Rhagoletis zephyria. Next base: position 2,015 of record NW_016189393.1, read on the forward strand.
GAAAATTAGTCAATTGTTTGAATCAATGAAAGCCATTTTCACTAAAAGAGTTTACTTGTTTTTTTTTCGTTAGTCATGAAAATTGTCTCCATTAACGATGTCATCTTTCCCCGAACAAACACAAACAAAAAACTCAAGACGAAAATGTTTGTCAATTTATATTTCAACTTTGCATGTGTGCACAATGCCTTACTGTAATCCTACTCAATTTACGCCTGTGTCCAAGCGGCCGTTCCTTTTTTTGTTTTTGAGAGCTATTGGCATAGCACTACTGTTGTCCGCCATCGTCGGTTAATACTTGCCATTTATGCTTCAAAGACTTTAATAAAAGGCCAAACATTGTTTAAGTACACATACGAAAAAACATACAAACATACCAAAACATACAAATATGTTTGGCTCTGCGCGTGGGCAATGTAAGTTGGCACAAGTTTCGAAAATTCATTCAAGCATTTTTTATTGCAAAATAAAGTTTTACACGCCAATTAAGTTTTGGAAAAGTTTAGTCTTTAACCAGCGTGGAAATTGCAATCATATAACAGATTAAGCGAACTTTTTTTCATTTCTTTGAGACTCGGCAAAAGGAAAGCAGAACTTTTAGGAAAATTTTTTATAGAATTTTTAGGTTTTTAACCAGGGACCGTACCGAATATGCCATATATAGCAAAAATAAATAAAATTTATGTAGTTAACTTTTGACTTTTATTGTTTTGAGTAAGAAATAGCGTTAACTTTTTTTANGACAAACCGGTTTCGGCGTTGTGCCATCTTCAGTGTCATTTTTCGTTCTCTATGTAGTTAACTTTTGACTTTTATTGTTTTGAGTAAGAAATAGCGTTAATTTTTTTTTAAGGAAATAATCGACAATTTTCGCCGTCTTTAAGTGCGGCGTTCATAAAATGCAAATTCCAATTTATCTAAACAATCCCTAAATATCAAAAACATCGCGAAATATCCTAAAAAAAGCCGATAAAGCTTTAGAAGTTTCCGCAAAATCCAGAAAAACCCGAATGGTCAGGTAAGACCCTGAAAAAATCCGAAAAATTCCCAAAAACTNATCTAAACAATCCCTAAATATCAAAAACATCGCGAAATATCCTAAAAAAAATCCGATAAAGCTTTAGAAGTTTCCGCAAAATCCAGAAAAACCCGAATGGTCAGGTAAGACCCTGAAAAAATCCGAAAAATTCCCAAAAACCCCTTAAAAAATACCGAACGAACCTGAAAGCTTAAACGAGAATCCTGACAAGTTTCGAAAAAGTTCCGAAAATTCAGGAAAATATCCACAGACGCGAAAATAACCTAAAAAAAACCGTACAACATTAAAAAAAATTTAATGATTCTCAAAAAGATGCGAAGGGCCCGAAAAAAATTTTGAATACTAGAAAAATTTTTAAAATCACTTTCGATNATGATTCTCAAAAAGATGCGAAGGGCCCGAAAAAAATTTTGAATACTAGATTTTCAAAATCACTTTCGACGAAGTGTCACACAATTCAGAAAAATTCTGAAAATATACCGAAATATCCCAAAAAACACGAAAAGTTACTGAAACATTTGCGAAAAGCCTCAGGAAAATCTCAAAAAAAACTAGGGGTTTNGTTACTGAAACATTTGCGAAAAGCCTCAGGAAAATCTCAAAAAAAACTAGAAAACCCATGAATCGTTTGCCGACGAAGTATTTAGGTTACTGTTTAGTTCCAAGAAACTTCCAAAAATGTCGAAGAAAAACTTAAAGAATTTTTAAGTACGAGAAAAAATCTAGAATTAAAAAATATGCCTAAAAAAGCCATAAACATGCCGAATAAAGAAACGCAAGTATCTGAAAGAAAACCAAAACAAGTTCATAGCACTTAAGAAGTCCAAGGCGCGCTCTAAAAACTACCAAGAAAAACAAGTAAGAAAGTCTAAGTTCGGGCGGAGCCGAACATT
>NW_016189394.1:0-3945 GCF_001687245.7 Rhagoletis zephyria
CAAATAAAAGTAGTTTGGTTCTGGTCACATGAGTTTACACGGCCAGTGAGGTCTTTTTGCTGCCGGCTGATATGTCGCCGCCGTACAGTTCTTTAGGCACTGCAGTACTGTGCCTGCATCAACGACGTGCATTGGTGTCCACTTGAACCGGGGCAATGCTATGCCGTCGAGACACCCAAACTCTGCCAGCTTTGCCAACTGGCTGCTAAGTGCAAATGGAATGAATCGCATAGCAAACAAAGCATGCAACGGCGGCGGCGCCATAAAGGATAGAAAAGAACGGACCGAACAACAGTTTTACGGCTGTCTTTCAGCGGAAAGTATTCGCTGCACAGTCAACTGGAGAGATTTATGGCCTCATGTATGGCTTATTAATGCGTGACAACACAGGACAGCACAATGAGTCAATGGCTGAAATGTCCCTAGACGTTGGCCACACTACCACTGCAGTAGTCGATGTCACAGTGCGCGCAATCCTTTTTTGCCAATGTGAAAGTATCACTGTCGCGAGTTGCTGATGACCACTCTTTTTCACCAACAACAAGTGCAGTTTTCTTTTCTGGTGTCCTTTTTGGTTTCACATCGATTGACTGATGATGGTGGTGCAGCAGCATTTGAAACGCTGCTACTGCTACTTTGACCTCACACAGTTTGCAGTCTCCTGTTTTTAACCGAGCAGCGTTTCTAATCATTACTGGCTTTGTTCTCACTTACTTCGCGACAATTAATTGTCACTTTATACTTTTGCCTTTTGTCTTTTGGTTGCTTATTGTTTGCTTTCTGATCTGCACGTTTCTATGTGACTGCTCCGGAGATGTCTCATCCCACTTTTGGGAGCACATTTTTTGGCGCCAAATTCACAGTGCTCGACGATGAATGCTGGATACCACAAATTGGCGCCATACGCTATCCTCCTTCTTTCTTTCCAAGCTGCTTCCAATTCCGGACAACGATGTGAGGCATCAAGAAAAAAGAGAGAGAGAGTGAGACAAGTCATTGGCACCATCACCATCACCACCGCTGTACTTGTGCGCACCATTTAATACCAACTGCGTTGTTGTCGCTGCTGCTGTTACAGACTGCGGCACACACACACACACACACACACACAACTTTCTTCCTCAAAGACGATTATTTTTCCTCCTTTTGGCATTTTCTTTTAAATTTGAAAAAGAGTCTTTTATATTAGAGTCAGTTAGTCAGTGATAGTGCACTATTGTTGTCTTATCAGGGAAACAGCATCGCGACAACAGCCTGAAATATGCCAATTCCGAATGAGTGATCGCTTGGGAAGAGACGCACTTGGCAATTGGTACGACTTGGCCGGTCCCTTCATGTCACAACACAGCTCAGCACACACACAATCTAATTGTTTCCGCATCTGAGGGCGAGCTAGCTAGCTGTTGATGTCCTGATGCCGGTGCCCGACAATGCTGGTCGTCTGGTAGTAGTGGTAATAGCAGCCCCTTACAATTGGCAATAGCAGTCGGCAATATGTATACACTACTACACTGCGTCAAGTCATCGTGCCCTCTCCCCTCTTTGCTACACTTGTTCTATTTTCTCCTTTAAGTTGTCTAGTTTGTCTTGGTTTATCACTTCAAGATGTGTGCCATCCTTGTTCGGCAGTTTCCCCGCTAAATGTACACACCATGCACCGGGAAAAGAGCCACAAAAAGCCACTTTGCCACTTTTTGTTTAGTGCGACAGTGCCAGGGTGCTATTTTTCTTCAATCGACTTGTGCACGGTCTCGTCACAGCACCCACTGAGTAAAATTGTACAGCACGAAGACGCCAGAACATGCAAAGGCAAGAGCAGAGGGCAGATACACACGACCAGAGTGTGCCGCCATGCTCTAATCGATTGTCATCTTTTGGCAATTGACAAGACTGGCAGCAGCCGCAGCAGCACCGTCCAATTGGCGGCTCGCTTTCGCTTAATTAAAAAAGGCAACACATTGAAAATTGATTTTTGCTTCAACGAGCCATTGTTTGCGTGCATCCTCGTGCACTGCTGCATCATTTGTTCTTTGTTGGGAGCAGTCTCTCTGCCTCCTTGTTGGGTGGTGAGCGCTTTCCCCCATTGCAGTCGGCTGAATCAATCATTCGCAAGCATCTGTGGCAATCTGTGGCACTGCAACTGGCAATCGATTAATTAATGAATTGCCTACTTAATGATTGCGCTACTGCCACAACCACTGTTGTTGTTCTTTTTGTTGTTTTTGCTGGCGCACTTTCTTCTGCTGCAAAATCCACAGCCAATTATCGGTGCCACTCGTTTTCATTGTGATTGTTCTTCTTGATTTATATGCTTTATGCAAATTAGCTAGGAACTGTGCAAAACACTTTTTAAGTTTTCTTGTTTCCAGTTTTTGAAAGAAACAGGCTCAAAACTCAGAGGGCACTCGCAAATAAATTGAATTGCTTTGATACATTTTTTGCCCGTTATAAATAAAGCAATCACTCAAACACACACTGTTTTAATTTTTCTTTTGAGGTTATCGCACGGCAAATTAGCACTTGCAAATTTCTATTGAATCTCAGGATCATTAGAACAAAAAATAAACGGACAAAAGTCCGGCGGTGGACTTCATTGAGTGACTAGCTCTCACTTACTTGTTTATTTGCTAGCTTTGGCTCGTTATATAATGCAGACTCTATTTGATTTTCTGTGCACTTCTTGCTGGCAACTGCTCTGGTGCCAATCACAAGCATTAGAAGTAACACTGACGTTTTGTAGCTTTTGCTGCCAGCAAATATATTTTGTGTGTTGAGCTTTTGATTTGACTGAATCGAATGAATTTGGTTCGATAAGTCGGGAGGATTAGCTGGAGACAGGCAGTGAGCTAGCCGGATGCAAGGACCGCCGGCAAGTTGATCGCTTTAATTAATTTCTGTCATCTCTGTCGTCTCTGTCATCGGAGACACGTCGCAGTGCCGCCAAATGGTGCTCTTGGCTTGGGCAGTGTCGTTGATCGTGGCAATTTTTGACAACTCGGTTATTGATATGTTCAAAGACGATTAATATTCGATCATTGCAAATTCCCTTGAGCCTCAATTTTAGAAGTCTTTTAGCATGTCTGTAGTGGCCAATTTTCTTTGCTGCTTATAATTGAAACGTAATGATCCGCACAAAGAGATTACCTCTTTTGACTAGCTGCAGATTTAGTTTTGCCAACATTATTGGCTAAACTAATTTATCAGATTTTTACTATTACTTCCAAATTTTTTAAAATTTTTGTTTTTTAAATTGCTTTTTAATAAATTTCAAATATTTTTGTATACAACTAAAACAAACATACTAAAAATACTCAGTAAATTCAATTTTTTTTGTTGATTTTTAGTTTACACAATTGAAAAATACAAATTCAACCAGAGTGTATGACTAATGAATCTCACAGCAGATAATCGCAGGTCTCAACTGCTCTTGACACCATGACACGAGCTGACAATTTCACAAAAACGCACATACACACGCTTGCAATTAGTTTTGTGGTTTGTGGCTCTGCTACTCCTCTTGCTCATGGCTCTAATTGGCAACAGCTAAAGTTCCATTAGTGATTCCAGCGCCGATGCTCTGTTGAATGAAGTTCTCAGGCGTCTTATGCATCAGGTCGCACTGTGCTGTTTTTTCTGCTAATTCAATAGTAGGCATTCAATCTATGCAAGTGGTGCCCAATTATGTCGGTGTTCAGTGAGAGAGAAAACTGTTTGTGTGAGCACTGCTTGTCGCCACTGAGCTGCTGGATAGTGACAAAATAAATAATGCAGCAAACAGCACCAGGTGAGCACTGTCTAATGGCACCGAGAGAAGAACTTGCCGAAAGGTCGCACGGTTGCCTTACAAAAAAGAGAAAAAGAAAAGGCACAAGTTGCAAATGGTCAAATCTGACTGTCCGTCAAGAATGCCTGCTTCTACGCGAGATGATAGATCTTTGTTTTTTT
>NW_016189396.1:0-3945 GCF_001687245.7 Rhagoletis zephyria
TTTAAGAAGACCTGAAACCAGCTCAAAGTTGTCTGAAGGTAACAAAGGTTTATAGGCAATTTGTGGTTCCGTTGTACTGTCAGAATTCTCAGTTAACGTTCTCATAATTTGTAAACATTTCTCTTTTGTGTACCTTTGCTNAAGGTGTATCCGCAATTTGTGGTTCCGTTGTACTGTCAGAATTCTCAGTTAACGTTCTCATAATTTGTAAACATTTCACTTTTGTGTACCTTTGCTCAGATTCGGTAAAGTTCTAAAAGCACAATTTTGTGCAAATCTGTTAGTTTTCAACAGCAACTGTTTTTAAATAATAAAGCAACTTATTTTTCAAGTCCCTAATAAAGCCGATGTCTTCAGAGGTACCATTGCAATTCTTTTGTAGACTAATTATGTAAATGTACGTCAGGTGCATAACTAAATTATTTAGTAGAACTAATATATTTAAAAAAATACTTCATCAATATGAAGTTTTTTCAAAATTGTCGTATTCTCTACTAATTGTTTGAAGTCAATGGGTGTCATTCGATTGCTCGACTTGCTTTTCATAACAGCATTTTTTACTCGCTTGACTTGATTTGGAAAGAGTATATCAATGCCATATTTGAAATCAAATGAGTACACTGCAGCTAAGCATTGATTTCAAAACTAACTATGAATCTCACTGTTAGTACGGTGTTTCTCACTAACCTTATAGAGTTCACAGCAATGAGTTCATACTGTTTAGATGGAAGTGAGTAAACTCATGCTGTTGTCTGGTATATAATTCAAAACAATTGTAGCAAATATGTATGCATATCTGCATGAAGGAAACCGAGAGAGCGTAAAGTTACGCTTATCATGTGAACTAGAATCTAGAGCGGTGGGTACACGTTTGGCAACATACTTATAGTTATGTATGTATGTGTCTTTAAATTTGTAACTTTAAAATTGTTTAAAACTCTAGCTACTAACTAGATACATGTGTTGCAGTTGTGAAGCGTTTTACTCAAAAAAATTACGAAACTAAAGCATTCAAGACCATAAATATTAAATTCCACTTATAAGTTTACACGAACGTATTTTAAGAATACCCAAAAATTGTGCTCATGAGTATAGGAACTATGTTGACGTGTATACATTTATGTATGTACATATGTATGTTTCATTGTAGGCCATTAATAAACGCCCTCCTTTGCTTCGCAATGAAGGGAACGCACACAACTCAAACACCTTTCCCAAATCCTTTTATAAAAATATACTATGCACGTAAATCCTTATGAGCATACAAATACATATATATACATAGTGTTTTTGCGCTCACAACACACTTGGGTGATTTGCGACGCTTACCATTGTAGCACCATTTAATAGCCCGCCCAAATTGCATATAATGAAGGAAATTTTATTACTTCATTGGGCGTTTTTAAGGAATGCGATGCCCATGCATGCACTAAGTAGATACAATGTATAGTGTATGTGTGTGTGTGTGTGTGTAAAATATTTACTGGCGAGTAAGTAATTCCCTACCGTAGTTTTCGGCCCAAGGAAGTGCCACCCAAATATAGGAAATTTAGCCGTAAATTATAGTAGTTTGTCACGAAATGTGGTGTATAATTTTTGTACTTAGTTACCTGTAATTGGACGCCGTTACTTCACAAGTACTGTGCACATACAAACAGACGTATACTCCCGTGCGAGAAGTATTGAGAAATGGCATTTTGCCTTAAGACCTGTATGCAGTGTTGGCAGGTTAGTAAGAAAATTTATATGCAAATATATATATTTACAAGCAGTGTTGGCACTAATGGATAGATTTTTTTTTATCAATTGGTCAATTAGATTAAATTCAATCGGATTTCAGTTAATCATGATTTAGTTAAATCTGAATAACCAGTTAATTGTAATCGTGATTAAAAATAATAATTTTTAATTTTATTATTAACAATAATAATACTTTGTTTTCTTTTATATCAAGCCCTAACCGCCAAAATAACGTAAGCGACATTTTTTTTTCAAGATTTCATTTTTGATGCAGAAATATTCCTAGAGCATCTAGATGCATTTCTGCATCAAAAATAAAATTTCGAAAAAAATGTCGCTTACGTTATTTTGGCGGTTAGGGCTCGATATATTACGTGTTTTTATAAGCGCCAAACACAAAAGAATCATTGCAACTGGTGTTTGGTTTCAAATTCGGACAAACTAGGCCACTTAATCAGATTTTTTTTTTTTTTTTTAAATTGGATTAACGAGTACTTATTAAAATTAATTAATCATAATCAAAACCGACGATTAACGAAAAAAAAAAATACCATTTGTCTTACAGATGATTACGATTAATTAATGTCAACCGTTAAGCGTGATTAACGTATTAATCGTTAATTTTTAATCATTTATCAGATTAATATTTTGCCAACACTGTTTACAAGTCTGGGCTTTTCAGTGTGGGACATAAGAAAAATTTGTATATGTTAGGGATAATATGTACATACAAGTAAGTAACTGTAAGTGGTAAGCTTACTATAATTCGCATCAAGCTGAAAATTAATACGAATGTTGGGCACACCATGACAAATAAAATTTGAAATTTATTTAAGGTAAATTTGCTTATTCGCTACTTTCGGCCAACGATGAGTTTTATCATAAAAATTGGTTAATAAAATTTGACACAGGTGGAATTTTTTGAAATGAAGGTGATTTTTAATTTTTGACAAAATTTGTACTTTTCTTGCTTTCCACCGAAAGCTCTAAAGAGCTAAAATCACTTTTGCTATTAATACCTTTTACAAATCGGCTTTATCAAATCTACTGAGCACTTTTTTGCTTGAGTAATTTATTTGCATTTTAACTCGACCGGGACACATTTTTGTTTTCGCTTTTTAGAGTCATTTCCAAAATTCATAACATCCAAACCCTATCAGACTCTATTTCGGAAAAAAGTTATTGGAAAGGAATATCTTTAGTATTTTTGATTGAATATGGTTTGATTAAATTAACCATAATTTTGAGAATGTGGATTGTAATTTTAAAATAAAAAGCAACTTTTTTTTTTTAAAGAAAATTTGTATCAAAAATTATTATTTTTTGTGAAACAAATACATAACTTAATTCATTACGTTTCCAATGATGTAATTTGACATTTCTGACATTTTTATCGATATTTTCCACATCCATAATTTTTAAGAACATATTTAAAAAAGTTTTTTAGTACATTTCTGCAAGTTTTAATATGAAATCAGATTCGAAGGCCAAAACGCAGAAAATCACTTTTTGTTACATTTTATGTGGAATCGCCGTATATCAACAAATTTCCATTGCCACTAACAATGCATATTGAAACTAATTTGTAATGCCAAATAATGTAATGCTAAAATAAACGTTCACTAAATTCACGTTGGTTTGTAATTAGGAAAAGTCCCTCGAGAAGANTACATACATACATATGCACTTCCGCTTGTTTAGTATTTATGTATCTGTGTATGACCAGCTATGAGTCTTCACAAACCCGTTTCGTGCTGGTGTATTTTGTCAACAAACCTAAAGTACGAGTATGTAACTGTCTGCACTTGTTATTGCGCATTCTGTGAAGCTGTGTACTCATCACAATGTCACCGGATAAGCCCAATAATATTTACATATGAAATTGTGTTGACTATGACAGTTGCTAACTATTACTCGTACTAGTAGTTCCTGCGATGCAAGTGCCTTCAATGCTGTTGACAATGCCTGTCGATAGTTTTGCACATTTTCTAGCCATTTGTACATAGTTGATGTGAACTGCTTGTTAGTCACATTTAAGTTGTTTCTCGCAAATACATACATACATATCTTATATATGTATGCCCTTTGTTGTGGATGCTGTATACGCATTGAAATGCCCTACAAGTTGTGCAAGAAAACATTATTTCTATGTATCGATATGTGAGTGTGTTAGTAGATGTAATGTCACACTTCAATGCTTTTGCT
>NW_016189397.1:0-3945 GCF_001687245.7 Rhagoletis zephyria
TTTTCATTTAAAAAATGGCCTCGAGCTGATTATAAAATTGTTGAATATATTCGCTTAAAACTTTATAATCAAGGGTTCTTACGGTCACTAATTACGAAACTGAAATCAGAATTAAAAAATCTAAATGACGCATACATATTGCATCTACCATTTGTCATGGGCGTACGTGCCTGGCTTATGAATAACATGTTATTAAGAATCTGATCTGATTTTTGATATGTAATCAGATACCTTAAAAACCCTTGATTTTATAGTTGTAAACGATTTAATTTTTTTTATCGCCATATTGTGTAATCTTTCGTTTATTCATTCAGCTTTTGTGAATGTTTTAAAAGTTACTCTTCGACTTTCAACATGTATCGTGTATATAAATTTAAAAATCACCGCCATTTAAAATTTTTAGAGTTTTGATAGTTTTTAATTTCTTTGAGTTTCCCCTTTTAAACCCTCTAGTAGGCCAATTTTTGTATGAGTTGAAAAATTCAGGAATGGGTGATTTTAGCACGAGAAATCCAAAAATGATGTCCATTTCGATCTGTGACAGTAACTTTTTCCTACAGAGAAAAACCAAGACCGTCTGGAGACGGGCTCGCCGATATACTTTGACGTATTTTCAGCTTTCTCTTACACAATGTTGACCTACGAACCGGCAATCCCGTCTGCAGACGGTCAAAAATGCAAACTGGCTAAAATGATGCCGCCGGACTAATTTTTGAAGCATTCCTCTGCAGACGAATCGTTCGTGTTGCCTATCGTTCGTGATACAGAGTAAGGCTGTAAATTTATTGTTCTATGAATTTGTTTGTTATTAGAAAAGAAAATTTTTAATTATTAATAAACTAGCTTTCAAACAAGAAATAAATAAAATTTTTAAATTGAATATCATATTATACGATATACATATATTGGATTCGGCATTTTGAATTTTCCTACCACAAAATATAAAAAGCTTTTATTTTTCTTTTTCAGTGTTGGGTTCTTCAGTGGCACAAAAGTTGTAAAGCAAAATTTCATTTACGGTTAGTTTAGACGCCATGTTGAATTTTTCAAAAGGCAACACTGTTTTCAATGTGGGACATCTNGGCGTCTAGCCATGTTGAATTTTTCAAAAGGCAACACTGTTTTCAATGTGGGACATCTATGCGATCATTTTAAGACCTTAATCTTTGTAATTCGTCCTATAGAATTTGGCTATCGTACTGTACCGGTTGACGTGTATTTAATCATCTTTTTACAAAATATGCAAAATAAGCCTGCAAGTCGCAAAAAAAAAACAAAAAAAAAAATTGTATTCAAGATGGCGGAATGTTCCCATATGAAAATTAGGGTCAAGACTGGATCCATGATCTACGTGTCAAATAGAGGTAAACTGTATCAAAAGTTACCTACTACAACAGGGCTGCTCAAAATTTGTATATTGAAGTGAAATCACAATACATCTACAAAATTTATGTGTACACTGAGATTTTTTTTTTTGATGAAGCAAAAAAGTCCAAGTTTATTTTTATTGTACGATTAGTGAATGCAAATTTTTAACAATGGGAGTATTTACATATCGTCGCCTGGGTAAAAGATTGTCGTAAGCGTCATACGTACGTGCGTAACATACGACAATCTTTTACCCAGGCGACGATATATGTGGAACAATAGAGTGCGTTAAGAAATGATANTTAGTGAATGCAAATTTTTAACAATGGGAGTATTTACATATCGTCGCCTGGGTAAAAGATTGTCGTATGTTACGCACGTACGTATGACGCTGTCTCTTATACACATCTAGATGTGTATAAGAGACAGCGTCATACGTACGTGCGTAACATACGACAATCTTTTACCCAGGCGACGATATATGTGGAACAATAGAGTGCGTTAAGAAATGATAGCGACCTAGTGGCTGAAAAGTCCAAAAATTTAGTCGGACGAATCCTTGCACATTTTTCCATCATATCGCAAGCTAAAATCTTACATTTTCCTTGGGAAACTCCTCGCTTATAAAAGTCCCCCTTTAATGCGTTAATAAATAAGCAATATGCAATTTAATGAGGGTTTGGAATTTCTCCAACCTTAAGCCCTGTATGCAGCTCTCCAGAAAAAATTGCCATTATTTCGCGTGTGTGTCCAAGGAATTTTGACATTTTTGATAACGCACAGCCTGTTGCCTCACTCTTTCCTCAAGAAATAATGGAACGGGCATATATTTCTGTTGCAAACCTGGGTTGCCTTGTGCTCTTTTTTCACAAAAAACTTTAGAAAACCGTAGTAGAAAGCGTACTAAATTTCTGAAGAACTGCGTACTGCCTTAAGGAAATTTGACTCAAGAAAATTTCTTAGCCATTTCTTGTACGTCATTTTACATGGAGTTTTTGCTTTTCTTGAGAGCTGCATACAGGCCTTTATTAATTTATAATTTTATTTTTTTTTGCGCGAAGTTTGCCGGCCACTTTTTGATATTTTCCCCCAATCCGACGTTATAAAAATATCTGCAATTCTATCAACTTTACGCGATGTGATGCTCCCAGGCATTTAAATTGAATTTAGATTGGAAATCAATCATTTTCTTTATCCCCTTTGAAGTTTTCCAAAAAGTTTTGGTGGCAAGTTACAAAAATGGCGTTGCAAGTAATATTCCGCCATTCGTTTAATAATTACAAAGCACAACATACACTACCCAACAAGCAAAATAAACTTAAAGAAAGTTTTTTTTAAGTTTGCCAAAAACACACCTACAGCCTGCCAGAAAAAACGGTAAGAAGAAGAGTTACTTTACTTATGGAACTGTACGATGGCTCAGGCACTCCAGTAAAATGTAAAAATCTACACAAACAAATATTGAATGAAAAAACTATGAAAAAATTTAAGCACTGAAAAAATTTATGTTATAAACTGATTAAATATTCGTACATATATAATGAAAGTGAACACGAAATTTATTAAAAAAAAAAAACACATGGCGTTAATTTTGCAAAAATTTTCAGTACAAAGCGTACCCAACAAGCATTTCAGTAAACGTTTTTAAAAATAACTTAAATTAAGTTTGCTATAATAAGCGTTAAATGAGCATTTTCAATATTAAGCTTATTAAAAGTTTTTTCAAATAAACCTTTAATAAGTTTTGAGAGCGAATGTTTATAAATAACTTAAACTTATAAATGAAATGTAAATGCCAACGACATGAAGTAGTAAATATAAAATTTTTTCAATCGTAAGTGACGTGTTTACGTTTTTTAAAATATATTATTAAAAGAAAAAATTAAATAAAACCGATGTGGTAAAAAAAAATCCAATCCAGGACCCGCTGCGCTAATCGGTGGAGCATTCGAGTCTTCAAATGATGAGTTCCCCTTATCCTTTCTTAGTTTAACATTCAATTAAAAATGTATTAAATTTTTTTCAGAAAAGTTCATCAATGAGAATGGCGGCGATGAAGTGGAATATATAGCTGCATCGATGTCGCTTTTCCAATTTGCCAATAACCGCAAGTAATTGAAAGCACGCAACAAGATGTAATAATTAACTTTTTTATGCTTAATTTGTATGTGTTATTGTGAATTTGTATGCTAAAATGTCTATTCCCTATTTATATTTTCGCGACAGTAGATGAGTCCGCCGAAAATTCGCATTTCGTTTAGTTTCTAGATGTTAAGAAATCTATGTATGAGTTTTTAATGAAATATCTATAAATAAAGTGTTATAAAAATGTTTATAAAAAGCTTTCTTTTGAAAATTTTTAGTAAGTTTATATTCATACGCTTATAAAAAACTTTTTTTGAACCTTTATTATAAGTTTACACTTTTACGCTTATAAAAAGGTTTCTTTTGAACATTTATTACAAGTTTATATTTCTACGCTTATAACCAATGTTCCTTTTCGATTATATTACGCTTACTTTCAAGCGTTTTATAAACAAAAAATCAACGTTTTGTAAGCTTAATGTTTATAATTGA
>NW_016189398.1:0-3944 GCF_001687245.7 Rhagoletis zephyria
ATTTTTATTCCTGTGAAGAGCTTTCGCATGTCTATGCTCTGATTAAAATTCTTAGTATAAAATTTTTTGATTTGAGTGGCTTCCTGGCGGCAAAAAAATTTATTTCATAGGGAAATTTCTGTTTAATTATTTTTAGTGGATAAAATACCTTTCCAAACAAGTTCACATTGCAGACACCGAATTTTTCGATTTTTGCCCGCTTAAGTGGCACTGTGCGTTTGCACAAAATTTTTGTTTTTCGAAGTTGCGAAAGTACTTCACATTCGAAGCTGTACGGTGAATTTTTTTTCTGTTATGGTCTAATGTACATATATATTTTCGTAGATATGAAATATGTTTGTTCCTCTACGTATGCAAGTGGTGCTCATCAAATTTGTTGGAATGAGGAAATTACTTGCGTACATACATACATACATACATATGTGTATGATGGTAAAGCTGATGCCACATAAAACTTTTGCTTCGCTTTACGTGACAGATTCGCTTTGACAGATAAGATGAATTGTATGAAAATGCACAAAGCATGCCACATAAATCGTTGAAGCTGCAGCGCGAAGCGAAAAGATGGCCAACTCCCATCTTTTTGCGCGCTTTGACAATCAGCCGGTTTAATATTTATTTTGTTTCGTCTAAATTCGGGTCATGCAGAAACATAAAACTTAATTACATTGCTGATAATTTTAAAGCAAAATACATAAAATCCACAGCAACTTTTACGAGTAAAACAGCGGTACAAAATTGCTTTCTTGGCGTTCATTGTGGCATACCTTTTGCATCTGGCGCTTTGCTGGCGAAGTTATAAATGTCACGCAAAGCTACAAAGTTTTATCTGGCATCAGCTTAAGTGTGCAGAAACATCTCGTATTTTGTAAATTGCTTTACTAAATTGTATCGCTGTGATAAGTGCCACAAATAGATATTTTAATAACTGAAGGCATGATTAAGTAAGTAGTCGTGTATGTATATGTATTTATGATACATACATATTTACGCATTTTATTGTTGAACAATTTACTTAATGGCATCATTACGAGTTAATCTACAATATTTATTTGCAACAAAAGGTATCAGATCTGAATTGAAATAGGCGGTAAGATATGTAATATCTTACAACAAATATTCATATAGAAATATAACACAAAGAAAATTAATAAATTTAAACTAACTAAGATTTTATATAAATATCATGAATTAACTTTTATAAAGAATCCAAAAACACTTTTCAAAACCACGCTGAGGTTCTGCTCTGCGAATAATTACAGTGAACCACATTTAACTTGCTTTCAATATAAAAGCTTTTGTTTGAAGCTTTACTATACTATCAAACAACCAAAATTTGTCTTAATGAACGCCAAGTATGTTCGGACTTCTTCAAGCTGTAACAGTATTTATACATATATGTACACTTGCATTGTAGCAGAGCGAATTCGTATAAGGTGGTAGCAGAAGTATAACAACAATGAATGAATTCGCGTTGTTTCTTGCATTTCTGTAGGTTTTTTTATCGAAAATGTATGAAACTTGTCAAATATGCACGAAATGTTAAAAAATATGCATGAAAAAAGCACCTAGGTCGAATATATCCAAAAACCAATAACATTTTTTAACCGACTTCCAAAAAAGGAGGAGGTTATCAGTTCGTCGGAATATTTTTTTTTTTTTTTTTTTTTTTTTTATGTATGTTACCGCATAACTTTGGACCACGTCAACCGATTTCGATAATTCATCGCATCATTCATTGCATCGGAAAGGTAGTGTTTCAGAGGTGGTCCCATACTAATATGGTTGAGATCCGATCAGTGGATCATGAGATATGTATATATATATTTTTTTTTATATGGGAGTTGAAGTCGGTTTTTTTTGCTAAAAATTACTTGTTTAATACAAAAATCTCCAGCCGCTGGCTTCTGTGTACTAACAACAGCCATGTAAATGAAAGCCCCAAAGGCGTTGCTTACACTATCTGATCTTCTATGGACTGATCTTAACGTTAGAAATTTGCATGCAATCTTGCAATAAGACTAATGTCAAAGTAATGCTGGTCGTACCTTAAATACAACTCACTCAGTTAACACTGCTTTACCTTTGATCCGACCCCGTAGCGACAGATCGTTTTCTAGACCTACCGTTAGTCCAGCTTGCCCAGCAATAGTTTAGACTCACTTGAAATAAACGTTTTGGTTTGTATGAATGGGTCGCTGCGAAAAGAAAGGATCAGCCCAGCGCCTTCGTCTNAAAAAAAAAAAAAAAAAAAAAAAATATTCCGACGAACTGATAACCTCCTCCTTTTTTGGAAGTCGGTTAAAAATAATTGATAAACTTGGATTTTGGCACGCAAGTTTTTCTGATCATCGCTGCTGAAGTAAGTAAGTAAGTATATACATAGTAGAAGACGTGCGAACCATTTTTTTAATTTAATTCAATATCAGGGATTACGCCTGATACACCGTTTAGAATAATGGTATCCACCTAACTAGAAATTCAGTATTAGTCTGTTGTCAAGTCAGCCACTTGTAAGACCCCTTTACTTTCTACATGGTTGTCACTTCGGTTGAACATAATTTGAAAGTGCTTATATATAGAATAGAATATTTCTAATGATAGAATAGAATATGTGTATATTTCTAATTAAGCACAAGCAAATTCATTGGCTCGCTCAATATAAATCTAAAGCGTAGAGCAAACATCTTTATTATCTGACTCTGTGCGCTTGCACCAAATATTTCAAATTGACTCTAAAGCTGATGTCACATAAAACTTTTGCTTCGCTTTACGTNGCAGCGCGAAGCGAAAAGATGGTCAACTCCCATCTTTTTGCGCGCTTTGACAATCAGCCGGTTTAATATTTATTTTGTTTCGTCCAAATTCGGGTTTTCATGCAGAAACATAAAACTTAATTACATTGCTGATAATTTTAAATCAAAATAATTAAAATCCACAGCAACTTTGATGAGTAAAAAAGCGGTACAACATTGTTTTCTTGGCGTTCATTGTGGCATACCTTTTGCGTCTGGCGCTTTGCTGGCAAAGTTATAAATGTCACGCAAAGCTACAAAGTTTTATCTGGCATCAGCTTAATGCAAAATGTCCACTTGCACATACTTATGTACATACATACCTATTTCAACCATTCATTCAAACATTACTTATGTATGCGAATACAATTCAACAAAATCGTAAATTGTATGGATGCTGAAAGGCGATTCATACATGGCCACTCACACCCAGTGTATGTAGTGTATTGGCAGCTGCATGGAGAGAGCTGTCGATAAGAGCCACGGCTTGGAGCGCCCCACTAGCGCCACTTGACTTTTGGCAGCTTGTTATACATACCAAGCAACACTTGTACAGATACCAGCAATGGATGTGCATTCATGAATAAGCATTCAAGTGTACCTACATAGGTGCTCTATACTATATATGCATGTACATATAAATATATGTATATATTTACACATTTATACTTGCCCACATATACACATTACGAAAGCAATAGAATGAGCTGATTTCAAAGAGGAAGCTGTGGAAGATATTTGCATTGTTGTGTCATCGCATTTACACTTGTTTTTGCATTTCTTTTCTTTCGCAGTTAGCAAGCTAGCCTTTAGCAGCATTCCATTGCATTTTCTTGGTAGTGTAGCATTTGACGCCTAAGGCGCGAAGTCCATGCCTACGTTGCGCTTCTCCGTTTTACATGAATTGGCAATGAGCAGTGCTGCGGAACACACATCCGTCCGCGTCTATGCATGGATGTATGTATGTACATATCCATACAAACGATGGCTATGTTGCACAACTATTCAGCAATTTTCACTTTATTTTCATTTGCATTGTTCGTGTTTTTTTGTGCTTTTTATTTAGAGGCATTTCGTTTATTCCCACTAGCCAGGCGTTCTATGAAAATCGATAATCGCCTTGTGCAGAAGCAGAAAAGAGCTGGAGAA
>NW_016189399.1:0-164 GCF_001687245.7 Rhagoletis zephyria
AGAGAGAGAGAGAGAGAGAGAGAGAGAGAGAGAGAGAGAGAGAAAGGACACATATTATCCTCCTCCTTCCCTTTTTTGTACTCTCAATTTCATTCTTTTCATGTCAGTCAGTCATTCAGCCTTTATCTCGAATCAGAATCCCTTCTTTCAAGCACAAACACACA
>NW_016189399.1:174-3948 GCF_001687245.7 Rhagoletis zephyria
TTTTGTACTCTCAATTTCATTCTCTTTTCCTCCTGCCAGTCAGTCATTCATTCAGCCTTTATCTCGAATCAGAACATTCTGCTCAAGCACACACATTTTAGCATTGAGATTGGGTGTGTCTTCTTCTTCTTCTTCTAAAATCTCCTACTGCTGATCAGCGGGAAAGACGACCCCAATCTGCCGCCTGATCTCATCGCTGATACGGGCCAGCGTCAGCGAGTCCCGGTGGGGCATGACCGGTGACTCCCGCTTCCCCGCCACCAGCAGCTCCCGCACGTGGTCCGCCTCAAAGCGCAGCCCTCGGCCGTCGGGAAAGTTCATCTCCGGGGTGTTGGCCGGGTAGGGAAAGGCGTGCTCCTGACCGTTTAGAAGCACCTTCTGGGCGCAGTGAAAGTACTTCTCCAGCCTGATGGTGCCCTTCGTGCCGATGAGCGTCGCAGTGTTGGGCATCTCCACCACCGAATGGGTGCGCATCACTGCGGAGCGGCCGCCGGTGTAGGAAAGGGCCGCGGCGACGCTGGCGTCGACGCCGCTAGAGTTTAGCGCGCCCACGGCGGCCACCTTCTCCGGCTGCTCATTGCCGAAGGCCATCTGAATGAGGTTCAGCGTGTAGACGCCCAAGTCGAGAATGGTCCCGCCGCCGAGCTTCTTCTCAGAGACGCGGGCCACCGCATCGAGGTTGGCGAAGCCGAAGCTCGCCTCCACGGAGTAGATCTCGCCGATCGTTTTTGCCTTCAGCTGCTCGGCGAGAAAGACGTAGGCGGGCAAGAAGCGCGACCAGAGAGCCTCCATTAGAAGAAGGTTCTTTTCTCTGGCTAGTTCGGTGATGGCCGCCGTTTCTGTGTTTGTAAATAAAATGATCAGTTTTTTAGGTTCGGTTTATTGGTAGTCATCTTACGCTTCGCATTCATCGTCAGCGGCTTCTCCAACAGTACGTGCTTGCCGTGCTCCAGAAAGAGCTTCGCCGTTTCGAAGTGGTCCGGGTTGAGGTTTCCAATGTAGACGATCTGCACGTTGGTGTCCTGTGCCAGCTCCTGATAGCTGCCGTAGGCGGTGGGAATCTTCCGCGCAAAAGCAAAGTTGCTGGCCGTCTCCAGAGAGCGAGAGGCGACGGCGACAAACTGAACAAAGAAGGGTTTGAATATCAGGGTTAGAAATTCGTTTTAGAAACAGAAACTGTTTTTCTTACCTTGTGCTTGTCAGGCGAGTCCGCATTGACGGCGCAGACAAAGTCGGTGCTAATTTTGCCCGCCCCAGCGACGCCCCACCGAAGCACGCTGTAGTCTTCGCTGTTTTTGTTGGCCATTGTCAACTTGAACTTTTTGTTACAAACGATGAAAAGAAAGAGAACTGGTCTGAAGTTGGATGAAATGTTTTGCACCCGTCAATCGGCCGGCTTTTTATAGTCGATACTGTCGTTGGTTTTGGTGCCGGCTGATCGCTAACTTGCTTTCAATGGCTCTGTACGATATCATGTACCAATTATGCCCAATGCTGCTGCTGATGGGAAGAATGCTGTGCGGTGAGGATAATGATGATGATGATGTGCTGTAATCACTGCCAACCAGTCCTGCTCTGGTATCACCAAGCCTGGCTGACTGTGCTCTGGGCACGTCTCAAATCACCACATCAAGTTGTCGTCGTCGTCGTCAGTCGCACTCTGCCTCGATGATAAGCTTTCGAAGGAGACAGAAGAGACGCATCCGAACCAGAGAACAAAAGTTCGTCCTTGGTGTGAAAACGCTGCTAAAAAGAAAGAACAAAAAGTACAGTCATTAATCCCCCACTATGTTAACAAAGATTAATTGAGGGGAAAACTAATTAATTACCCGGTTAGCCTGATGACCGACCAGCGGAAATTAAAACTCCACCGGAGATGACAACGACGACCAAGAAGGGGAGAAAATGGGAAGGAAATTGGCAATTACCAAAAAAACACCGTTATTCTTTTGTTTACCTTTTTCCCCTAAAAACAAAAAATGCAGAGCTCCATTCCTAGACTACGTAATCGTGCGCGAANCAAAAAATGCAGAGCTCCATTCCTAGACTACGTAATCGTGCGCGAAACCCATTTTAAAATCGAAACCAGCGTTTCGGCATTTATCAGTTTTTTGCAGTTGTAGTGAACAGTGATCTTTCAAATCCGAGTAGGGAAATCTTAAAAACACAGTTGAACACAGTCATCATCTCCTCCTACTCCTCCTTCNAAATCCATTTCGAAATCGAAATCAGCGTGTCAGTATTTATCAGTTTTTTTTGCAATTCGGTTGTAGTGGACAGTGATCTTTTTTTAAATCTAGTAGGGAAATCTTTAAAACACAGTTGAACACAGTCATCATCTCCTCCTACTCCTCCTTTCCCTCAGCAATGGCCTGCACCAGGCGGTCAATCTGCCCGAACTGCCACGGCCAGCGCGTGTTGAAGAGAAACTGGCGGTGGTCGAAGCGGTTGTCGTCCGGCGAGTAGGTCTCCGTGTGCAGCGCCGGCGTCAGAATGGTCTGCTTGTGGCGGTTGNATACTCCGCCCGTCGGTCCTCCCAGAGCTTCGCAAACATGCCATAGGGGCCGTAGGTGCCAAACTGCCCTCGCCGGAGGCGCCCAAAGAGGCTCAGCTCCTCATAGCTAAGTCCCAGATCCTCCTCGTCGGCCTGCTCCTCTCCGGTCAGTTCGGCGCTGGGCGTCGCGTCGAGAATGCGTTGCAGTGGATTACCATCCTCCAAAGCCTTTGGACCAATGATTCCGGCGGAGAATGCGACAAACCGTCGCAGATCGGTCTTGCTGATCGAGCCAATTGGGTTTAGGTCCGCAGAGGAGCAGTCGTACTTGGTGAGGTAGCCGACGAGGGCCTCATCGACGTTGCCCGTCGCCAGCACCAGCCGATTGCACTCGCTCATGTAGTAGGTGAGGACCATGCGAAGGCGAGCCTGGAGAAAGGCAAAAACAGTCAACTTTTCAATTCACCCAAAAAACACCTTCCAAAAAAGCTCACCTGAACATTCTGCTGCTGCAGCGTCACGCCGCCCTTATCAGCTTCGATAGGCTTCACACCTCTTGGCGCCGTCTTCACGATCGTCTCGTAGAGGTGGGCAAAGTTGTAGCACTCAAACTGGGCGCCAATCAGCGCGGCCAGCGACCTTGCTCGATCGAGGCTGTCCGCGCCGCTGTAGGCACTTTGGAGGTAGACGCAACGGAGGAGGCGTCCGCAAATGTCGTTGGGCGTCGCCCCAGGGTGCGCCTCCGAGTCGAAAATGGGCTTCAACTGCTTTGCCACCGCCTTGTCCCCTCTCCCATAAACGGCCTCATGGAGGAGCTTCGCCAGACAGAAGACAATACAGGCGACGGAGGCAGAGTCGAGGCCGCCGCTGAGCGGGACAATGAAACCTTGAATGCCGCTGCCGGCGGCCACCACCCGACGCAGGTAGTCCCACAGCCAGAGGCTGCAGTAGCGCATGATCTCCTCCTCGGGGCTGAGCGCCAGCGTCAACGCCAACGGTTCAGAACACTGCTGAGTTGTTTTTCTAAAAAAGGGAAAAAAGTTTTTAATAAGTTTTTATTTTTATTTTAAAAAACACCTACCTCAGCATATTAAAGCCCTCGACGGTGATGGTCGTCACGCGAGAAATGGCCACTGAATCGAGCAAAGAACTTGAATAAGGCGTTTCCGAGTTCTTCGCATCAAACACCAGCCCACCGCCTCCCTCCACCTTAAAACTCCTCGTGGCAATGTTCAACTGCTGGCGATACTGCTGCGTGGTGGCCGGGTCGATCCAGGCGA
>NW_016189400.1:0-3943 GCF_001687245.7 Rhagoletis zephyria
TCAATGTTATCACAATTAAATTGTTATTGTTATGTTTTGTTCTTTTTTTCTTTTTTTTTTCTTTTTCTAAATTGTTTTTTTTTTTTGTTGTTTTTCTCAAAACGTTGCAGGCCCATTTAATTTGACTTTCAAAAGGTAGACTTTAAATACAACTAGTTTTATGATTTGTACCAAATTTGGCTTGCTAAACGCGCAAATAACAGTATATGGCTGCAACTGTAACTCGTTGTGCTTATGTTATAGGTATGGCTGTGTATGTTGTGAGGTGAAGCTATGTTAGTGACAACGTGACGTCAGACGATGCACAGTGGTATTTTGGCGGAAAAAATACAATTTTTTTAATATTTAATTTTTATATTTGAATGTTTTAGACCAGCGTTGGGCAGAGAGAGCTTTTACTCTGAAATAGAAATATAGAAAGCTTAAAAGAGCTTTGCCCGCATACAAGGCTGTGCCAGTCCAGTGTTTTAGACCAACGATGGGGCCGCGGGCAAAGCTCTTTTAAGCTTTCTATAGATTTTGTATAGGCGCCACCAGAGTAAAAGCTCTCTCTGCCCATCGCTGTTTTAGACCAGTGGTCGGCAGGCCATAGCTCACTGAGCCCTCTCTGAGCACATGTGTGTATCACACGTATACGAAGAGCGGAAGCTGAGCAGTGCATTTAACGCATACAGTCTCACTTATTGAATCGTTTGAATGCGTTAGAATGCCAACCACATTTTGTATAGAAAGCTTAAAAGAGCTTTGCCCGCGGGCAGAGCGATAGACCAAATATTTGAGTAAATATAAGCAGACAAAAATGAAACTTTATAAATGCTAACTTTGGCAATTTTTATGGACAACAGCTTTGTTCCCTCGGTGTTCCCTCGGAAGACAGGAATATATTTTAGTTTTTGGAATTAAGTTTGCATGGCCGGTATGTGCTAAAATAAACCAATTACTCCCAATTTCTAGATGGTTAGTTATAATATTATTACTACTAACGTAAGGCCAAAATTTCGGAATCATCGGTCCGCTTATTACGGGATTTTCAAGGCATTTTTGAGGTTAGGTTTGTATGTTAAAACATATTAAAATAAATCGGTTGCGCCCATTTTTTCATTTTTTTGTTTGTAGTTCATATACAACGTTATTACAAACATCGGACTCCTATATTCATCGTTGCACCTTTTATCGCATTTTGAGAACATTTTTGGGCTTACGTTTATA
This sequence comes from Rhagoletis zephyria, assembly GCF_001687245.7. Lineage (NCBI taxonomy): Eukaryota > Metazoa > Arthropoda > Insecta > Diptera > Tephritidae > Rhagoletis > Rhagoletis zephyria. Next base: position 1,210 of record NW_016189400.1, read on the forward strand.
TGGGAGGTATGCTTTAAAAGACATAAATCGATCACGCTAATATTTTTTTTTTATTCATGTCCCTAAATGTTGCACTCAAAAAATTTAGGTTCTACGCCGAATCCTTCTAGTTTTTTCCAAAAAATATATGTGACCGCCCCACTGTGCAACGGACGAGGTGACGTCTACGGATGAACGATTTTTGCTGTCAAAACAAAAACCTCCATGCGCTTATGTATGTATGTATGTATTTAAAAAGGCACTGATGAATGCTTGCAAATGTGCTTGGTGATAATATTTTATTGCCCGCATTTCAGTTACTAAATTGGTTATGAATTTAATTACTCGATATGATTGCACATTTATTTTTATGAGTAGGTCGACTTTTACCGCAAAGGAATACAATAATGAATAGTATTTAAGTATGAACATTCGAACACACTTGTATACATACAAATAAGCAGCAGACAGCTGTGTCGTGTGATCGAAATTTTCTGGCTCTTTGATGACCCGCACAATATGTATCTACTGCTCGAAGAATTTATGAATATTTGGTCATGGTGACATTGCAGAACGCTGCATGGATGATGATGAGCAGGCTAGGCAAAACGGGCGTTCTTGGAAAAAACAACTCCAAAAAGTTATTAAGAGAACTACTTAATCTAGCTGCATATCTGAACAGCTGTACAAACAGTATGCCCAACCATTGCCATAACACAAACAACTCTAGAGAATACCAGTCAAAAAGCCCAAATATACAAAAAAAAAAAAAAAANAAAAAAAAAAAAAAAAAATACCGAGCGGTCCCGAAACAATCCCACGAAAACTTTGAAAATTCTCAAGAAAATCTGGAGAATCGCGAGTCCTTTCATTTTATTATCAATGCCTAAAAAAAGGCGTTTCGCACAGGGGGCAAAGTACAGATTCCTCTTAGAGACTAAAAAAATTTAAATTATTATTTTTTATATAATACCTAAAATCGATACTACCATAGTGGAAGATATCACATATAAATTTTGGTCCCAATTGGAGTCGGTTAAGGCGTGTCGCAAATGCGTCAAACGCCAGATGCCTCTATGGACCCAAAAATTAAAAAAAAAAAAGTATTGCTTAATACCCAAAATCGATACTACTATAGTCGAAGATATCACATATCATTTGGGGGAAAAATTTATATGTGATATCTTCGACTTTAGTAGTATTGACGTAGGGGTTGCGGCTAAAGAAATTTTAAAAAATTTGCTATCTACATATAAGGACTACCCTAATGTACATACGTTCTAGTTACATTTTGAATTGTTTTTTTTTTTGTTTTCTCAAATCTGTTTAACCCTTGTTATCGCAAATCTGGGGTTAATGCTCTGGCAAAACTTTTTCTAAACTACGAACTACAAAAATAAACGGTATTAATGTGGTCACGTAAGAATTTTATGTTTAAAATTTAACTACAACTTTATCTACAAAAGACAACTTGTTCAACTTCAAAAAATTTGCATAAAACTCACTTATCCATAGCTCAATCAAATGACAAACGAAGCCCATTAATTAATCGGTTAAATGATCACGACACGTTCCGTAAGTTTTTTTTGCTTGCCGCCCGGAGACCTTTTTACTAAAAAGTCCAAAGATGCTAATTTTTAATTTGAAAATTTATTCATAATACGCGTACATTTAGTTTATAAATTTGATGTATTGCTGTTGCAAAAAGATACGTCTGTTTTGACCTCCAACATCGCTTCTATGCTAATTTGTGTCGAAACCGAATATTGAATTTTAATTTGTTGAATTTGGGAATTTATGATTTTTAAATAATAATTTTTTGCTCGTATATATTATTGTGTATATTGATTTTAATTTCTTATTGTTATAGTAAAATGGGTAAAGACCTTACCAGGCAAATACTTCGACCGACTTTCACTGAAAACTCAAAAAATAAAGTGTAAAGGCATATAGAACAAAGTTGATCCTCGGTTACAAATTTTTTGCTATCTAGCTGCCAATCTGTATCTTTCGCATTTAATACTTTCTGATTTTTTCATGACCTCTCTACTACCAAGTACTAGAAAACATTTGGTATATGGCTGTACGTACGTATGTACCTGTTCACATTTGCATACACATTTATCTATGCGTTGAATATCTGCACAGCATTTTAATGTTCACCGAACATTTACGTCGCATGTAACTTGATCACTTAAGATTTATAGCTCGCACAGCTGTTGGTGGTGCCAGGGTAAACTATTATGCAATCGCATAATCAGCAATGGACAAATGAGCGACTGTTAACAATTTAAACATTTCGATAATTTTTGGCCATTCGAGGAGCATGCGACAAATCCGGCACGTGCGCAGATACACAGACCGACCACCTAAACCTATACTACTCATTAAAAAAAGTAGTTGATATGCATGCCCACTGCATACTTAAACTTTTAAATGCTTTCAGCTATTGCTGATCGATTTCCATTAGACAAAGGTAGAAAGGTGAAAGTTTGGCTTTTGGTTCTTTCAATTTTTATTTGTATGGCATGATTGTTTGTTCGTACGCTACTGCGCTTACCCCTTAAGCGTTAACGCAATTGGTTTATGACAGCAAATAGGCAATTTTCACACTCGTAATTACAATCATTTACACCTTGTGTATCTCTCTTTTTACTTCTCTCTATGCAGCTATGCATATTTATAAACATATTTTCCTTTTTATTCATAGTAATTTATTTATATATTCGCTAAAAAAAAATTGTGAAGTGAAGTT
>NW_016189401.1:0-3943 GCF_001687245.7 Rhagoletis zephyria
TAGATATATATTCTTCTAGAAATGCGTTGGCCGTGAAAAGCCTACAATCGGTGAAGCATGCCATAAGAGCGTCGCCGAAAAGGGTCAAAGCGTATAAGGTCAAAAAAAAAATTATTTGTTTTAAATTTTACATGTAAATTGTATGACAAAATGTTATTTTCCAAATGGTAAAACTTTCTTCTCAGTAAATAGGTCCTTTTAAGACCATAGATTCGGTGGGTTAGTTATTTTGGATCACCCTAATGTATATATGGATGTATACTAAATGCACACATGTATGTATGTATACATATTTTTCCTTCAGCTTCTTAACGTTTTAAAACAACTCCTATGGCTCTGGCGTGTTAAGTTATTATGCATGTTGTTGTTGCTATTTTTTATAATTGTTTTCTTAATCGATTTTTTACAAACATACATATTTATACTTACAATGGAATGCAGTTAACACTTGAAAATTCGGCTTGGTGCATATACATATATAGTACGTATGTATGTATGTATGTATGTGTGTATATTATACTACACGACTTCGGGGTAAGTGAAAGTTATTATTGAAAAGCCACCGTTTTCATTTAGAAAAGAATAAAATGTCGATTTATCGGTGTATAACTACATAAGTATTCAATGTTATTTTTTTGAAAAGGATTGCCACCTGCTAATAAAATTACAACACACAGTCATAATAAGCGTATGCATCAGTCCTGCACCGTCTCTGTGAAATGAAAAGACTTAGCCTCTAGATGTGCCATAATGTATTATTTTTCTGAATAGGGTTACCACCTGTTAATTAAGAGATTTTCATCGTTCGTTGGATTACAAAATGAGATATCAAATGAAGGGGCATGGCCTTCGCATGTACAAAAGCTTTAATTTTTTTGAGTAGGGTTGCCACCTATTGAAAAGTTCCTAAGTTATCTATACATTGTATGAAGCAAAGTGGAGATTCTTTGAATGCCCTAATATTCCAAAATATACTAAACGAAGTTGGGCGAGACTTTCTCTAATATTTTCGGTATAGACAGGAGCGTGACCTTTGGTATTTAGAGTTTCAATAGGGCTGCAACCTGTCTAAAAAGTTATAAGATCCTCGCAGTTCGTTGGATTACAAAAAATGAGGTGCCAAATAAAAGGGATTCGCCTCTAAATAAGCATAAATGTTTTATTTTTTCGAGTAGGGTTGCAACCTGTTAAGAAAATTTCTATATTCAATCTTAATAAGCGAAGGTATCAGATCTGCACCGTCACGGTCAAACGAAAAGACTTAGCCTCTAGATGTGCAAAAAAAATGTATAATTTTTTTGCGTAGGGTTGCCACCTGTTTAAAAATTACTCTTTCATCCTAACATAGCATAAAACAAAAACGACATTTTTTGACCACGCGAATCTCTAATGTGCGGCCGCTGCGGTGTAGTGGTTGGCAGCGCACGCTACCAGCGCCTGGGTTCAAGCCCGGTTTAACCCAATACTAACATATGTATAAGTAAGCTCCAATCTGTTATTATTATTAATCGTGAGAATTACTACACGGACTTGAACGAGGTGTTGCTTAATATAAATAGGGGCATTATCTTTAGTACATAGAATTTCTACAGAGTTGCCGCCTCTCTAAAAAATTATTAGATCTGTTCTTTGAAATACAAAAAGTGAGATGTAAAATGAAAAGGCTTGCCCTCTAGGTGTTCAATAATTTATTATTTTTTGAGTAGGGTTGCCACCTTGCTAAAAATAATATGGTTTTGTTTTTTCGAAAGGGTTGTCGCCTATACGAAAAATTAACTATGTGGTCTGTTCGTTGGTCTAAAAAGTAAGTTGTCAAATGAAAGGACTTAACCTCCAGATTTTCAGAAAGATTTATTTTTTGAATAGTGTTGGCGAATGTCTAAAAAATTATAATGTCCGTTCGTTGCAAATAAAGGTGCTAGGCAATTAAGGGCTAATTAATAGGTTTTTTTTTTAATAGAGTTGCCCCTTTTTTCTCCAAATGCGTATATTTACATACTTATGTACACATTCAGCACGTGGCAAAGCCTCGCGCATACGAGGCCGGCTAGTGTATGTATATGTACACTGACACAAGTCGAGCATATGTACATATGTAGGTATTTATGTACAAACATTAGGCCGTACCAGAAAAAGTTCACCGTACACCAATTTCGCAAAAAAAAAATGTTTGGTCAAACGTAGGGGTTGCATATTTCAAGTTTTCGGTGACACTTATATTCGGCAATAATTTTTATTTATAGTTCTACTTGAATAATCGGAGTCTTAGTGTAGTACTTCAATGTAGTATACAAATTTGCCTTAAAAATTGCTCCGTTTACTTTGCAAAACGCTGTATGGCATGTATGTACAAAAATATTCATATCGCTTCAGAATAGCCCCTCTTACTGTGCGAAATGTAAATTTTGAAAATGTCTCAATAAATACATTTTTGTTGTTTCGTAAATTTAGATATAGTAGTTGCATTCCAGGTAACTTCGTGTAAAAACCTGTAAAACTGTCAAAGAAAAAAAATTACTCTCTTGAAAGAGATAAGCGAAAGCGAAACAAGAACGCTAAAAACCACTTTTCCACTTTTTTTTTTAAATTTCAAGTCTCTAGCTCATCGGAATGTGGGTTCCCACATTAACTATTACTTTTTCATAAATTCGGACTTAGCAACCCTTTACTTTAAGCCAGCGATGTCATATTTATTAAATAAATTTTTATTAATAAATGTAGCACATATGTATTTATGTATGTAAGTACATAACTTTCTACGGTGCGAACAAGTGCCTCATCTCCAAAACAAAACTACGTACATACATATGTACATAAGCGCATCCTTTTTTAAATACCTTTTATGTGTGTGCACGATTCTTTATATTACAAATCGGTGTTCAATCGCGGTTTTATCAAGTAACATAGATAATTAACATTCCATAGCAGGTATACCATTACGTACATAAATATGCATACGATTTGCTGCAGTGTAGTTTTCCTAAGCAAGGTCAATTTCAGCTCACTTTTTACTCGCTTCGAGCAAAACTGAGGCGGATGCAATTACCACGCTGCAGGACTCAAATGAGCGATGTGTCTTACTGATAGGGGTTGCTGATTTGCTTTCATACAAGTGAAGACGAAATTGATTGCGGCGGCGACGACCATTAAAATATGTACATACATATATATATATGCACACAATAAACAGACAATCAGAGTCGCTTTGTTGTTGCTGCAAGGTTAAGTATTTGCTGAAGGTCCTGCTGGTGTGGCACCCTCTTTGATTTTTCACTGTCTGTTTACTTTGCGACTCAATTATATGTACATATATATTATATAAATATATGTACTAACTTACTGACACATGTACATATATGTACGCACATACATATTGTATATGCATGTGCATAAATTTGTATGCAGAAATACCATGAACTGAATGACTTTCAGCTGATGCAACGATTAGAACATATCGAGGAATGCGGTACATACAAACAATCAAAGGAATAAAAAGAAAATTTATTAAGGCTATTTTGAGAATTGCACTCTTCGCGCACTTACTATAGCAGCGATAAATTAATATAAGTAGGAAGTTGCGTACTAATTTACACCGACCACACAGTACATCGGATATTGCCTCCGCGGGGGGTGAATTGCAATTTTAGGGTGCCAGTAATAATTTATGTACATACATACATACATGGATATGTATGTGCATTGCCGTAAGAAGTTATTTTTGCAAATTTGTGGTCTTACAAATATTATGTAATTGTGTTTTTTTTTTTTGGAGTGCGCAGCGGCTGTGGACTCGTAGCACTGATAGTTCGAAGAAAGCTCTTATTCAGCTTGTATGTGCTTTGCATGGAAACCTGAACTTGGTTGAAAACTAACGGCCCCCTGCTTGTTGCATACATATTTACGTATAACATCCACATTTGTAAACCTCTGACTGAGGATGGAA
>NW_016189402.1:0-3943 GCF_001687245.7 Rhagoletis zephyria
AAATTCGTAGGCATCAAAAACCAATTTTCTAAGAATAAGGGTAACCTTTCAATTCCCTCAAAATTGTTTTCATAAAAATTTGTTTCCCTACAATTTTTTTTGTTTGGATAATTTCTGCTTTTGTTAAAAGTATTTTTTTCTAAGAAATCAACTGTTTTCTTAACCAATATTATTCTAAAATGATACTTATAAAAAGATCTTTTAAAAAATACTATTTAAACCCAGAAACAAGTATTTTTTTCTTAATTTTTTTATAAGTATCTTTTTAGAAGAATAAGAAATCAATTGATTTTAAAATTAACGAATAAATTATAATAAATCGATTTTTTTTTAGTTTTTTTCATAGATGTTTATTTTCTAAAAAAGATTTTCACAACATTTTTTTCTAAAATATCAATAGTGAATTTTTTAGTTTCAATAAAAATATTCAATTTTTATTTCGAAAATTTTGTGATAAAAATAACTAAATTAAAAGGAGGGACATAATAAAAAAACAGAAAACTTTAAAATGATTCATACAGTTTTCTTATGAGCCGAGAAACTCTTTGGGAAGCATGTTTCCCTTGGTCCTGGAAGGGTTAACCACTCAGCTTCAGCGGCCGTCTAAAATAAATTTTATTTCATTTGAAAAACAAATATTAATTTTTTTAAGAGTTTTTAACTTTCGTTGGTTTTTTTCCATATTAATAATTTTCCATTTCCATAATAATATCGACCGAAACACATTTTTACGTTTTTCGTTTTGGGTGAAACTTCAAAAATGTATGTAACTTCTAAACTTTTTGAGACCGCATCTCGGAAAAAATCTTATTGGAAAGGAAATTTTAAAATTTTTATTTTTATCTTGAAATGAACTTAGACAAAATAAATTAGTTAGTTTATATGTCTCGTAATTTTGAAAATTAAAAATCACCACAATTTAAAAGACATTTTGATTGAAAATTATTAAGATGGTAAAGCAGTTCGATTCATTGCTTTTCAATAATACCTCATTTTTGGAACCAGAAGTAGTGAGCTAATAAATAATTTTGATAAACCAACTTAACTGTTTTATCGATATTTGTCACGCCCATAATTTTTAAAATTTAATAATTTAAAAAATTTCTAACTCCATTTCGGTCAGTTTTAGTATGGAATTATGCTGTGGGCAAAATTTAGCCAAATCGAAGGCCATCGCGAAGAATATTCGTACATTGAATTTGGAATAGTTCTATGATGACAAAAAATTTAGCGTACACTAAAAAATTTTTCAAAGTACCATGAAACATTGGCTCAATTTTTTTTTATTCTAAGGACGATTCCAATGGTAAGGTATTAGTCGCTTTTGAAAAAAGAAAATTATCATGTTACAGATTTTTAATACAAATTTCACTTTATAAAGCTTCTTAAATCAATTTAATTTTTATGAATAAGGCCATTTGTAAATTTTTTATTTCCCATTTGTCTTATAAACTTTTGGTAAATCCTATAGTATTGCGGCAAATTTTGCGTTTATCCTATATTGTTGGCAACACTAACATATATACATACATACATATAATATGGGTATATGTGTATGGATGTATGTATGTCTAAATACTATGCTATTTATTATATACACACATTCTTATGGATACACATGTATGTATACACAATTTTTCAATTGTTTTTTAGCTACTACTGTACCAAGCGCACCTGTGACAGCTGCAGCACCCAGTGACACGTCTTCAATAGCACCCACGCCAAATCCATAAGGAACAGTGAAAGTCAACATTAAATAAGAGTATGCTTTAATTTTAAAATAAGGGTTTAAGTGGCTGTAGGTACAATATGGTTTATTCAACACGGGTATTTTTACATTATATCGATAACAACCTACATATCGCTCATTAACTTCAATATTTAGTGTCATAACTCAAGAAAGCAAAACTCGTGAAAAACGGCTTTAAAGTTTTGAATATACTCCTATAGTAAAAACGAATACATAATTTGTTCTACATAGTGAGATATTGGTAATCGATACAGCTATGGAATTTTTACACAGCATAGAAAAAGAGGTAGTGGTATTGTGTTGCATACTCCACTCAGTTTTTGAATTTTTTGGATTAAGACACAATCGAAGTAAATGAGATAATTGAGAAATATAACTAAACGCAAGATTTTTTTTGTAGACAGGTTTTCACATTCTAATTTCTTAGCACATACAATAATTTCGCCCACAAGAAAAAAACTCATTGTTACATACAACAAAAATTTACAATGAATTTTTGGGGTAGCTATTGGGATTTAAGCTGTAATATTTGAACAGGTGATGCGTTATGGGGTGTGGAACAAAGTTACATCAAAAAGTGAATTTCGTACAAATTTAACATACGGTACTTTGGCGCAAAGGGGTCGATATGTACTTATACACACGAAATAACGAAACAAATGATTTTAAGGAAAAAATTAGTCAGACATAAAACATGAAACAGGCAAATAAATGTCACCAGTACGGCGAAAAGATGGCATTAAAAACTAAATAGAATTAAAAAAAGTATGAAAAGACATTAGCTTAAGAACTTTTTGTTACAACAAAACGAAACCTAAATAAATACATAAGCTGCAGGAAAAATTGATGTAAACTCGATCAAAAAATCTTTTATCTGGAATTGTGCTGAAAAGTTATGATATCTTACTGTTTTTGGGGAGGAGGAACTAATTTTTGATTATTAATTTTATCCAAAACGTACACTGCTACTACTAACGGTATGCAAGTCACAAAAAATGTTTCTGATTCCAGGCCTTGGAAATTAGCGCAGATAAAGGAAGGCTTTATAAATACAGAGGATTAAATACAAAGGTATTTTTCTGAATTAATTTCAAACGCCTGCATTGGCCGCGACTTAAAGTGACTAAATTTGTCATTGAATTTAACTGAGACTTAAGAAATTTTAAAATATCGTAAACCATCGATATTTCAATGTTTTTTCTGGCGATGGATTTTAGCATCGATGTTGATTTTTCTGAGATTTTTCAGAGTTCCTCCTGGAGTATTGATATGGATATGAATTTTTTTTATTGTACCATTTCATTATACTTGGGCCAGTGGGCCGCATTCTGAGAACCACAACAGCATTTGGGCTCTATGTTTCGGGAGACAGCTCGCCCTGTCGTTGCCTTCAAACTGTTTATGTTCAGAGACCCACCACAGCGTTACAATATTGTGGGCTCTTAGGTGGCTTAAAAGAGTTTTCTACAAGCCTTGATGGCGTTCTTAATAAGTCTAACGCCTTTAATGCTGCCCGATTATCTGACATAATGTAAATTCTGGCGCTATTTTTTGTTCTGCGAAGACAATCTCGAATGTGATTGATTATTGGCAGACTTGTCTGGGATCTTGGTTCAAGTATTCTATAAATATGAATTTTTTCATAATTTTATGTACCTGAACATGACTTCAGATTGAACACGACATACATATTGACAAATCAATGCAAATACAATATAAAACTATGTATTTAATTTAGGTACATATATATGTACGTATGGCCTTGAGCTCACCAAAAGCTAATACTATGCTTACACGCATAAATATGGATATGTGTAACAGTACATTTGTGCATACGTACTTAATTAAGTGGCGCTAAAACCGAAGAACCACAAAAAAAAAACGAAAACATTTATTCATAACATCTTGACAACACGGTGGTTTCACTCTTCAAAAAGTTGTACATAATTCAAAAGATCAAATTTTCTGGCGCTACACTGCAGCACAATAGAGGAATTTTATTTATTGGGAGTAGTATCTAAATATATTTTTCCACACATACGTATGTACAATTTAGAAACATAAATAACTTATCCAATAAAGTTATTAAACAAATTTTGAATTTCAGTATTTTATTTGCAAAAGTATGCATTTAGGGGGCATGCTGTAGGGTATCTCCCTTCTCAATTTACTTACACCAAATTACAAATGTTC
>NW_016189404.1:0-3943 GCF_001687245.7 Rhagoletis zephyria
GGAAAAAGGACTGCAATTTGGCATCTACTCATACACATGTGCGTATGTGCATTTTCCTTTACGATTTAAGACAAAATGTGACAAAAAATGTATGAAGTACATTTATGATTTGGTAGTCCCTTGAGTTTGAATGTAAGCAGCTACTGTTAGGCGGTCTATGTATTAGGGTAATCTGAAACTAGAAACCCTCAGTTGCACGCACATTAGGGTGATCCAAAATAAAGTTCAAAATGTTAAGCTCTCACCCGCTAAGATTTTTACAAATGGAAAAAAATACCTGTGCTTCTTTGTAAAAAAAAAGATATATTTAGAACTGCCTCAAAGCCCACAAAGTTTTCCATGTATTTTATGTGGGGGAAAATACTTTTTCGTAGAAATAGTATGGAATTCTTGAAAATCAATATTTTTCGATGGGAAAACTCTGTTGCAGCGGCAAACTCTGAGGTGCACTAGAAATCACAACAGTGCTGAGCTAAGTTATGTGACTCTGTTAGAATAAATGGGTAATTCGATTTCTAATTTCAGTATTGTTCGTTCTGAGCTTAGGCAAGCAATTTTAATTAAATTTTCCAATGAATCAGTGGTTTTTTTTACTTTTCCGCAAATATTTTTTTTTCAAATTTTTTAATTGGCTATTTTCGGAATTTTGTAAACGGATTTGAAGTCCGTATCAAAAAATCTATAAGATGAGGATGGTTCCACTTTCGAGATGAATCTCGTCCAAATTTTGTTGAACCGTGTAACTTGATAATGAAGAGATAGTTACTCGGGAGACTCCGCGTCCTGAAAATGTTTAATAAAAATAGTTCCTGAGAAATTTTCGTTTTCTGATACATTCTATTGTGCGGTTCATACGAGCACATACAAAATAGCAGCATTTACATATGCAAATACCTATCGTGTAAAAGCCCTTCTTGGTGATTGAACTGAGTAGGTATCGCGAATACCAATACCAGTTACATTGAAAAGCGTTTTAAAATTACCCAAAAAACATTGTGGCTAACTTTCGAAAACCATCTACGATTCCAATAAATATAAATGCCGTGTAAATGAACATAACGCTCATTTACATCAGTACTGCAATAACTCAATAAACCAAAAACTCGAGAAAAATGGCTATAAAAATTTGAACTAACATATTTGAGCAAATCTCACAAGTTGTTTTTTTTTTAGTGTCACTCGCTTCTCTCGGCAAAAAGAAACGCTAAAGCATTATTCTTGCATTTATTTCAATCAATGGAGTTCCAGAAACAAGTACAATAAAAAATAAATCAAGTATTTGAACAATTTTAGCGTTAAAGCGTTTATTTAGGCGAAAAAGCAACGAAATTACTAATTCTTTCATTGACACTCGTAAAAATCATAATTTTTTTATTTGTTTTTTTTTGCGAAGTTTTGAAATATAATGTTCATATTAGAGGCAATGGACGTTGTCGTCAAATACAACATATCTGCGGAGTTTCAAGAGTGTGCACCCAAATTCAAATAATGGGGCGTATTCTGGTTTTCGTACGAAGCGAAAATTTGAAATTTTTGTATAGAAAATTATAGGAAAATTTCATGATTTTCGATTCATACGAAAACAAGAATACGCCCCAATATGACTTTTAAGTAAAGGCGTGCGAGTGTTAAAGCATTAACAGACGGCAGCGTTGATCTGGTTCAACTCGGGAATTAATTGCAGTTGATCCGGATCAACGCTGCCGTCTGTTTAAGCTTTTAGATGACTGCGTATATTCCTACGGGGCGTATACGTTACATACGCAACTACAGGTATGTAGTTACATATCTGAGCGCAGTGTTTTAAGGCTGGTTTTCACTAAGTCAAATTCAATGGTTCAATTCAGTACATGCGCTGCTAAATCGGCTATCTGTCAGTTTTTATCCCATTATATCATCGGTAAAGGTATAGATAAAAGAGATAAATTTGTGTCAAAATATGTCCCCAAATTTGGCGGCAAAATATGGCATAGTGAAAACCAGTTCTTACTAATACTTAAATGTTATTGCTATGTAAACCTTTTATAAAGAAATATTTTTTAAGTTTACATTTAAATAAAATTTCGCGATGGAATCTTGTTCTTTATATAAAGCCGAAGATAATACATTCCCATTGTCAAATTTAATATGTAGTAAGCTGCTAGTAATTGGTACAGGCTATGCAATCAACATTGGGCTCGGTTAAAAGTTCTTAAATAATTCGAAAAGGAAACTCTTGCTTCACTAACTTGGCCATTCTCCAGCATAACGTACATTCATTATTCAATATATTCTACCTTCATTGTAAATTCGAAATCCAGTTCATTCTCGAAGAAAATTTGTATGAAAGAGAGCTCGTCTTTCCTTTGAAGCGGCTATGGGCACAGCTTTGCCCGCGGGCAAAGCTCTTTTAAGCTTTCTTTACATTTTGTATGGACGCGTACAGATTAAAAGCACTCTCTGCCCATCGCTGCTTTAAAGAATGGGCTTCACTGCATTTGTTTTTCGTTTTCCACATTTCCATTTCATTTTTAGAGTAACGTGATTTACGCTTCAAACATTTATAAAATATTTGCATTTAGAAACTTTAAATACACTTTTTGCTATAAACATTTATTTTAGGCTTATAGAAGTAAACTTATTGCAAGTTTATTTTAAAAACTCCTTTAGAAATGCTTTTTAGATCAGATTTCAACTACTAAAAGCAGTGTAGTATTGATAGGTACTTTTTTTTTGGAAATATGAGTACTGGCATCGATTCATCTTTAGAGTATTCTAAATGAGCACTTTTCTAAAAAGTTCTATCACTAGTCACAATACAATTCGTAGGGACAATATTCTAAAATGCTTTATTAGTTTTTCTCATTTCGTTTCTTCTCCCTAGTCCAATACAAAATTTTGCCCCATTGGACCTTTTCCGTCAAATGTTTTTACCAGAGAGCTATCTTATTTAAGCCCCTCTGTAGTTTGAGAGAGAGGGTCAGTATCCACGGGAAAAAAGGCAGTATCATTAGAAAATGTCCCGACGGGGAATCCTTCTGAATATATGTACATTAGACTGCATCAACGGGTTCTTCCGTTGGGATTAGAAAATTTATTATATTTTAAGACGTCCACCAAAAAATTTCGGAAAAATAATAAGATTTAAGCGAGCTGGACAGATTTGAAAATACCTCAAAAAGTTGAATTTTTTATGGAGAAAAATAGTTTCTTAATTAACTTTTGGAAAAAAGTCCCCTCAGATGACAAAGCAGATTAGGCTTAAAAAATCTGCATAAAAATATTTAAGAATCTTGTTGGCACATCGCCGAAACCGGTTTGTCTCCAAACGACGGAAATGACGGAAATTCGTTCCAAAATATCATACACCCACCATGTCGGAAACAACAACAACCAAAAAGGAAAGATTTTTGATGCTGTTTTTTACTTTTTTCAAAGATTGATTTACGAAAAACTTAAATAACTTGGCCAAAACTATTCTGACTTAGACTTATGGGATCTCGGTAGAAAGGTATTTTCCCACTATTTTTATTTGTGTCCCAATTTNCACTATTTTTATTTGTGTCCCAATTTTTATATATTTTTTTTTTCAAATACCAACACATCTTAATTCAACTTTGAATGATGTTCATTCATCTTACCTTTCACTTTCATCCTTTGAATGAGGTTATTAGCAAAAAAAAGCAAAAAGGGTGATAAAATACCTTTCCAATGGTACCTCAAAGGTCTAAATCGGAAGAGTTTAGGTTCAGTTATTCAAGTTTTTCTTATACCAATCTTTGAAAAAAGTTAAAAAAACCGCATCAAAAATCTCATTTTTACGATTCCGTTCAAATTTATTTAATTGTTTTTAATTTTTATGTAAATTTTTTACGCTTAAACCGTTTTGTCTTTAATAAACTATTTTTATTCATAAAAAAACTTAATTTTTGGAGGTATTTTCAAATCGGTCCAGCTCGCTTAA
>NW_016189408.1:0-3942 GCF_001687245.7 Rhagoletis zephyria
CGCTCTTGTAGTAAATTGTTCCTGAGCGGTTCAGTTCTGCAGCTCTTATTATCTTCTCCAACATCAGATTAAAGAAGTCACATGAAAGGGAGTCGCCCTGTCTGAAACCCCGTTTGGTGACGAACGGCTCGGAGAGGTCTTTCCCAATTCTGAAGGAGCTGGTGGTATTGCTCAACGTCATTTTACACAGCCGTATTAGTTTTGAGGGGATGCCAAATTCAGACATAGCGGCGTATAGGCAACTCCTTTTAGTGCTGTCAAAAGCGGTTTTAAGGCGACAAATAGGTGGTGAGTGTCGATCCTTTTCTCGCGGGTCTTTTCCAAGATTTTATTTCCTCAACAGGGGGCGCTAAAATAAATGACAAGTATTTTTGTTCCTCTCTAGGTTCTTGATTTATGATAAATTATCATATGTAATACTCCTATATTGGCAGTAAGAGCTAGTACCGTCCGAAAACACTACAGTACAGATATATCAATAAACACGTTCGAAAGAAAAGGAACACATACGTTCATAAATAAACATGTACACAACACACCCAAAAACGGCACTCACGAAATGCTTACACATTGAGAAGCTAGCTTACTGCCAATATAGAAGTATAACATATATGTAAATTATCTAATTTCTATTTAATTTATTAACAGATTTTACAAGGCGAAATTTCTTGATCTCAGCATGATTTGCTTTAAATGCACTGGCCCAATTAATTTCGTCATTTTAGACACTTTACCTGGGAATGAAAGATAATAAGCTGTAAATTCGTATAAACCTTTATTTTGTCATTCTAAAAGTTGTAGTTTTATTGTAGAGAATAAAATTCTTTACAACTTTGGTTTCAACCATTTTTTATACGCGAAACTGCTTTTGAGATAGAGGGCGGAGAGTGCTCAGCGCTTCGCTGTTTACGACATAATGCAAGGTCAACAGTTAGTTCCGACAATTAATACGCTGTATTAAATCTACAAATCATTAAAAAATATATAACTTTAAAATTTTTATTATTATTTATTATATTTATTCTATCTATATATATAAAAATTAAATGTTTTTCGTATGACGGCGATGCCTGACCGAAGTGCTGAACCGTTTTATATTATGTAAAAAGTACTCTTTTGGACCTCCTGTGTGTAAGGTTTTTCGATTTAAAAAAAATTTGACACTTTTTGTTGTTGTTGTTGTGGAAAAATCAAGAATGCTGAGACGTCACGATTTCACAATTTCATAGAGTTTTCCGTATATTGTATGTCACCAAACTACCAAACGGCTGGAGTGATTTCGTTCATCTTTGGAACATATGTCAGCACCTTGAAGGGAAATATTCCGGATAAAAATTGAATCGCTAGGTGGCGCTGGGGTCAGGATGCTCCTAAAAACTGCATTTAGTTGCAGATTTGGCTCATATTTACACCCCTATTCTGCAACTGTTTCGTATTCGGATTTTGCTACGAATCGTAGAAATAGTATGCTGCAATCCGAATCCTATTTTCGAACTTTCGAAATTCGTAACAATGGCATGCCTAAAAACGAACGAGTAAGCTTTTTTGCGTAATTTTGTACGAAAACAATTGTGTGTCGGAGGCGAAATAAAAGATGTAAATCGATGTATGTTTGCAAGAAATATTGGTGCTGTTCATTTAAACAGATAAATTTGCCTTTCGCTTATATGTTCGGCCGCTGTGGTGTAGTGGTAAGCAGTGCGCGCTTTCACTCCGCAGGACCCGGGTTCAAACCCTGGTCAAAACAACATCGCAAAAAATAAAGGAAAAAGGTTTTTTCTTAACAGCGGTCGTCCGTCGGCAGGCAATGGCAAACCTCCGATTGTATTTCTGCTTTGAAAAAAATCTCATAAAAATACAATCGCCGTTCGGAGTCGGCGTAAAATTGTAGGTCCCTCCGCTTTGTGTGACAATATCAAGGCGCACGCCACAAGTCGGAGGAGTAGCTCGGCCAAACACTAACATATGTGTAAGCGCCAATCTATTATTATAATTATTATATATGTACGTATATTTTTTATCCACTGCTTTAAATAAACGAGCAAAAAAAGAATCTTTGTTGCCCCTTATCGAGAAACTTGGGTGTAGTTATTTGTACAACGATTTTCGGTTGTTGTGTCCAAACGCATAACCCGAATCCAAAAACTTTAACATATACACGTGTAATCAAAGGATTCAAATTTTATTTAAGATAAATGTTTAAAATTTCCGAGCACTATCTTATTAATAAATTCGGTTTGCACTATGCACTTTTTTGCAAATTTCGACGTGGGTTCTGCGCAAAAATACTATGGATGGCGTAGCCGGAGTGATGTGCACAAGAAGTGTTGTATACCTTTGACATGCGGAAGCCCCTCTTCTGCGGCAACACAGAAAGGAGAATTCTACTTAGTAAGGGTTATAATCCCTAAGCGCGGCCGAAGGCAGAAGCAAGTGCAACAGGTGGTGGACCTAACGAAGTGCATGTTTTCAATGGCTTGGAAGAAGCTGTTATTGCATTAACAGGATTGAGAACCAGTTCTTCAGGCATAGGAGTTGTTCTGGCTGGTGGTTCAACAATTCAACCAGAAGCTGACATAGACGCGCCCATGGCTATTATGCCCGTCAGCTCCGGATATCTTTGTGAAATCATTCCCATAGCGCGCTCTTACTCCGCTGCTATAATTGCAAATGCAATAGAATCCTCCGCTTCCTTCAAAATATGTAAAATCAAACAATTTTACTATAAATAAGCACTTCATGAGTGTTTTTTATTAATTCCTTTCCACTTTGTTTTCCTTCATTCAGCTATCTTCGAAAAATCACTGATAGCTGGCAGTGCTGCACATGTTTCCGCAAGGGTTTCAGCATGTGGATTTTTCGTTTTTCGTAGCGTAGCACATATTGGAAAAGGGGGCGTTGCTCCTCCCATGCAAACTTAACTTCTCATATCGCCTATCTCTGGAACCGCCTTATGCTAACGTCCTAAATTTGAAACAGCCACATATGTTATCCATACCGTACTTTCAGCGAAAAGTAGCAGGTATTGGAAAATGGGGCGTGGCACCTCCCATACAAACTGAAATTCTCATATCGCTTATAGCTGGAACCGATTAAGCCAACGTACTGAAATTTGACACAGCTATTTATATATTGTCGTTTAAAGTACAAAACCGCGCATCGTTATTCAGCAAAACCGCGTAACTGACATTTGCTGCCAAAAACTGGATTTGCTCACAAGCTCTTGGCTCAATCCTTATCCGTTCGTCCTGAAATATACTAGCAAGAAATGCGATTGCTTTATATAAAAGAGAACAATTTTGAAATATGAGTGTTTTTACTCTCTAGAAAATAATTTATGCAACCTCACATACGAGGTTTTGCTTTATCTTGATACGCGGTTTTGCATTTGGTTGATACGCGGTTTTGTACTTTAAACGACGATATCTTATTCATTCATTTATCTTTATTTTAGTCTATGATTAAAAATCTTACAGACCCGATTACACAGATTACAAAAATAAGTATTACACGATTATAGTGTTAACATCACAGCACATGAACTAAACCTAAGAGTAAAACGATTCAAGCATGGATTTAAATAAGGATCTGGATGACNATGGACTTAAATAAGGATCTGGATGATGAAAATTCAGTATTAGAGGTGTTATTAAATTCCGAGAGCACTCTAAACATAGGCGCTAACGAATAGAAGTTTTCCTTAACTACACTAAGATAAAAAAGCAGTTCAGATCGTAAGGTTCTGTGAGGAATATTGAAATTTATCAGCTCAAGTAGTTCAGGGCAATCGATGTTCCCACAGACCAAATCAAAGAGAAACATATGGAGCTGAATAATTCTTCTTTTTTCTAATGCCTGCAAATTTATTAGCTGACATCGGGCCGCATAGGTTTGAAGCGGGTCGGAAAAATTAAGAGGTTGAAGAGCAAATTAATACTGTGC
>NW_016189409.1:0-3942 GCF_001687245.7 Rhagoletis zephyria
TAATGTTCGGCTCCGCCCGAACTTAGACTTTCTTACTTGTTTTTATATAGGTCCCTTTAAAAATGCAATGGAGGGGCCCATAAAAAATCCATAGCGTTTTCTTTTCTCGAAAAAGGCTGCATTTATTCAACCTTGTACTAGCGAATTATCGATATCACATTTTAATGTTCTTTTCTCAGCCCTTTCACGTCGTGTTCTTTTCTCAGCAGTTTGCGCTAGGATCCGGCAAAAGTTTTGCCTTTTCTGCCCTCAAATAAACGTTAGGGTGAGAGTTGGATGGTTGGTTTTTAATTTACGCTTGTAAAAATGCAATTATTATTATATATATTAAATATTATTATTATTATCAGAAATAAGTGTTTTGCTTTAAAATTATTAAAGACTTACAGGCCAAGTGATTAATTCTGCTTTATTAGGTTCTATAAATAAATTTTGATTGAGTAGTATATTTTCTGTTTCATTCTCATATAAAGAGCGCAACATTTTCTCAGGTTCCAGACCAACTCAAAGCAAGAGTTCCCATATAAAAGGGCAGAACTTTTTTTGAGAAAAGAAAACGCTATTGGTTTAAAAAAATGTTNAAAAGCAAACAGTGTTCCTTTTTCCTCCTACGCGTTTCGATGTTTCCACATCTTCCTCAGGGAGTCTGTTTATTTTTTTACCGGCCGAAAAGCTCCTTAAACTACCCCATAGGATATTGAAAAATTGGTCCTAGAAGCATGACAACTGAATTGGGTAATATTATTGGAAGTCTCCTGAAGAAAAACAGAGTTATCTGAAAAGTATTGATTTTCAAGAATTCTAAACCATTTCTACGAAAAACATTTTTTTCCCATATAAAATAGGTACATGGATAACTTCATGGGCTTAGAGGCAGTTCTAAACATAATTGTTTTTGTAGCATTTTGGAGCATTTTAAACTTTTTTTGGACCTCCCTAAAGTACATACTCTGTTGGTTAATCTAATAGTGCGATAAAAAAGCTAGTCCAGCGAATTTGACACCTTCTCTGCCCAGCGATAATTTTCTCTTGATGATTTTCATGTATATACACCAGGGTTGTACGAAATAAGTAAAGTCGAAATTTTAATGCTCTCCCCTATAGGATAGTTCTATAGCGGCAAAAATATATCCCTAGTTTTTCTTTTATTTTGAATTCAAAAAATATTTAGAAGTCGCTCGAAGCGCTTCCATGCTTCCATGTATTTCATATGGAAGAAAAAACTTTTCGTCGAAATGGTATCGAATTCTTGAAAATCAATATTTTTCGATCGGAAAACTCTGGTTCTCTTCAGGAGACTTCCAATAACAATACCCAATTGCTTATTAAACCATTTTTTAATACTACAGATTTCCCATGATATATTTTAGCATTTTCTATGGGGTTTGGCGGACCTATAAAATATAGTTATAATTTTTATTACTTAGAAATTGTATAAGTTAGACTTAGAAATATAAAAAATTGTTATATCATAGAACCAGTGTTATACCTATACACACTGTGTTTTAATGCAACGAGGCTTATATCACAGAAAAAGTAATTGTGCGAATGCGAAATGATATGCGGATACGATTGCAAATATTCGTAACATCCATAATATGCATACATATACATATGTACATATGTATGTATGTACATACATGAGCATAATCTGGTATTTTTATTCGCACTCATTGTAAGCACTCGAATTGCTTGGCGCAAAAAGTATAAATACTCGTAAATCAGAACAAATAATAAGTTCTGTGTAGCAAGTTAAGCACTGGTAAGGCATTAGAAAACGCTGTGTTACAGACATACATACTATACAAACCTAAATAGATATATGTATATATATATATGTAAATACTAAAATAAAATACTTCCTCTTTTGTGAGATTTGATAAATGGTTATTGTGCTAAAAATTAAAAGAAAAGTGTGGAAATTGCCTTTTTTAAACCTTTGTCTTCTATTCAAAATTGTTCAAACAATATAATTTAAAGAGAACAATTTAAGCAAGACAAAAGCATTATTCCTGCGCATAAATACATATTTACATACATATGTTGAGCTGATGCCAGGTAAAACGCTTGCTTCGCTTTGCGTGACAGATTTGCTTTGACTAGGGCTGTCAGACGTCCCGGTTTTCCCGGACATGTCCCGGTTTTAGACTATTTGTCCCGGTGTCCCGGTCCAACCTTAAAATGTCCCGGATTTCGTTTTAGTGTGCCGGTTTTTGATTTGATTGCACATATTTGAATAAAAGTTCAAAAATCACTACACTAAGAGAAAAAACGCGTTGTAATATTCAGAAAAATGTTATGAATTCATTGAGGGAAATAACGCATAGTAAACATGAATATTTTCTATTTGATTATCGTTTAAACTTGTTCGTATTTAAAAATCATACTTTCATAACACGCACGCGTGGTGTTGATTCAAACTCAACATTTAAATGCACATTTACATGTCTGACTGTAGCTGAGTGCGCGACGATGCTTGCCACAATGCGCTAATTTCCAGAGGGCCAGGGCTCAATTCCCATTACAACCAGCATGGAGTTTAAATATTTTTTTAACTTAATTATGAAAAACAATCGGTAATTGCAAATCGCTTCATTTTAATATGGGTGTATTTGAATTGAATATTTCTATACTAAATACTAAAATTTGTATACTTAAATGTATTACGAGTTGGATTGGTGCTCTTTCATATGCGTATTTTTTTAATTTAGCACGCTTTTTTAATTCTAAACTTCTTTCTCTCAGTGCACCGGTTTAATTTGTGAAATAGTCACATTTCGAGATAGTTGAACTTTGCACAAGCAATAGTTGATGATTAGTATATGAACCTAAATACGTTCAAAGTGACGTGCACAGAGTTATACAATTATATTAAGGAAAAGACAGAAGTTTTGAAACAAGTTCACAGCAACGAAAAATACGACTGATATTTTAATGTTATCTTGTACTTAATTTTTTTTTCATGAAACCTAGAGTATGTATAATAAGTATTATAAGTACAGTGCCGTACCAAATTATTGGCTCAGATCTTCTAATCAGATCTTTTAGAAAAATTTTGAAAATGTAGCTTTTGAGCCAATTAATAAAGTGCAAGTCCGAAGTTGCCAACAAATTTCGTTGATTTTTAGCATTTATATTTTTTGCTGACAGTGTCTTCCATATAAAAAGAATTATCGAACATAGTTTGAATGGAAGAAACTATCAGTAAAAACAATACCAAAAATCAACTAAAATTTAATGGGCTGCAAAACTTCATTTTAAAAATTTTTATAAAAAGTCTGATTAGAATGTTGCAAATCCGTATGCAAATTTGTTGAATTTTCCCGAGTTTAGCACAAAGTTTAACAATTTTATTTTTATGTTTTTTTCATACATTTAGTATAAACTGTATTTGTATAAAGAATAAAAAAAGGTTCATGCATTGTCAAAAATTCTCTGTGCTTTAGTTGTAATAAGTTGTTTTGTTTTGTTGGCGTACGTTGTAATGATCTCATGATCTCATGTTTTTATGTTTTTGTTTTTGTCTGTCAAAATAAAAATCCTTTCGCACGTCGAAATGAAAGCGAAGGGAGCGAGAGGCCCTCCCTAAAGTGTCCCGGTTTGGCAACAGAGATATCTGGCAGCCCTAGCTTTGACAGATAAGCTGAATTGTATGAAAATGCACATAGCATGACACATACATATGTAGATCGTTGCAGCTGCAGCGCGAAGTGAAAATATGGCTAACTCCCATCTTTTTGCGCGTTGACAATTAGCCGGTTTAACGGCNACAGATAAGCTGAATTGTATGAAAATGCACATAGCATGACACATACATATGTAGATCGTTGCAGCTGCAGCGCGAAGTGAAAATATGGCTAACTCCCATCTTTTTGCGCGTTGACAATTAGCCGGTTTAACGGCACCCTGAAATTGTGCATATGGAAACTGTGCATACGAAAT
>NW_016189412.1:0-3941 GCF_001687245.7 Rhagoletis zephyria
TATATATATATATATATGTATGTATACATGTGCACACCCAGAATTGAACTTATATTGAATTCGCCACACATATACCTTAGAGTGGCCTATATATATATATATATATAGGCGTGTATATTAAAATGAAAAATAAAACGTGATAAATATGCAATGAAAATGTGTAAGTATAAGGTATACAAAAATAAAAAGCTATAATAATAAATTGTGTGATAATTCGAGATTATAACCAAAATAAAGTAAGAATATTCTGCTAATAATAGGAAAAGGTAATCTAAAGGGGTAATGATAATCGAAATAACGTAGATAAAGTGCGCTTAGAATTAATTCGAATAAATTTCAAAAGAAACTGGGTTTTTTCTTCAGAACGCAACTTTACTTTTATTTGTTCGCTTTTGTTAAAAATTGTACGTACAATTATTATGGATTTTGTTTTTGTTGTTGGCTTATGTAAGTATGAACATATTCAGTTTTGCTTCGGTGTGTGTTGGTGGTGCCTTGGCGAGGTCATTGAAGGAGTGTTGGTCCGTGAGTCTACTGTCCAATGTCAAAGTCATCTAAACCCCCTCATGCCATTAACAAGTGTAGCACAACAGCCTTCGGAGTCTTGGCTCCAATCGNGTAGCACAACAGCCTTCGGAGTATTGGCTCCAATCGCGCTGCTACACTTACCCTTAACACAGCTCACGCTGGCGTCCTTAGAAGGCACTCTGAAAATGAGACTGGCCACACCCCCATATTTGCCAGTTGGGCACAAATCACCTGTGATGATCATAAGTGATGATACCCTCTGACCCTACACGTCCGATAGAAAATAGAGTAAATATGATAGTGGAATGCAAGGAGAAAAACTACGGTTGCATGCCATGGTCGTTGCTACACAAACAAAAAGTTAATCGTGCCTGGTGATATGGAGAATTACTAGTGCGGATGGTCATAAATAACAAAGAAAAATAAGAAAAAAAGAGAGAGAAAGCACTATAGAGAAATGGTCCAGTCCCGTCCTGTCAGGTGGAGTCATCCCACCCTTCTTCAACATGAACTCCACGCGAAGCCTTGGGCTTTGGCGTGACTCTTCACTTAACTTACAACGCCCCCTGAGCCTGACGTCAGTCCGTCTATCTAACAGTCTGTCAATTCTAAGTCAGTTGTCGTTCCGTCTGTACACTCCCTCTTCCCCTCTGTTGCACAAGTGCAACACCCACACCAAAAACTTGTGCTCAGCACTCCATGATTGCCCTCACTACTTATTCAGAAAATACAAATGATTCAACGCATGTTTTCTCTTTTCCCTCTTTACTCCACAATTAACAAATTTATTAATTCCTAGGTTTCTTTTTTTTTGTTTAAATAATATTCAAAGAAATATCCGAATACCAGAGTTGTGAAAAACGCATTAAATTTTTTAAGGCATAGCATTTTAATGTAAATGAAAAAGATTAAGGCATTAATTTTTGATATTTAATGTAAATGAAAATTTCAATGCATTAATTCCGAAGAAATAATGCTAATGATTTTTTTTGTATTAACATTAAAATGTTTAAATGAATGCTATTGCAATAATTTATTGCATTAAAATTATAAAAAGCATTAAAAACCCATTAACTAATTTTATTTTGAAGTAAAAATTCTTTGCTGACGTTGAGGGTAGAATTTTAAGGTCAAAAAAGATAGTGACGGACGTTAAGGCTGGTTTTCACTATTAGTTCAATGGCATTTGTCGTTAAATAGGTCAAATCACATTGTCAAAGGGAGCTAAAAAACGGTTTATTGATTGATTTAGATCAGAGTAGGTCCTCAGTCGTGTACATGCGCTGCTAAACTGGCTATCTGTCCGTTTTTAACTACATGAACGTTGGAAAACTAAGGTTGTTTATGGGTTGGTTCTCAGTTCAATATTCATATTGGATATCGAAGGTCATTTTCGAATGATCGCCAAAATATTTATTGGGCATGTACAAGCGACGAGAAAGCGAAGGCACACTAACACACTCTCACTTTTAGCTCACACTTCCCAATAAACATTTTGGCGAACGTTCGAAAATGACCGATATCCAATATGAATATTGAACTGAGAACCAACCTATAAACAACCTTAGTTTTCCAACGTTCATAGCATATTGGAAATACAGTCGAGATGGGTTCGAAAAAAAATGGAAACCATAGTAACAAGAGAGAAAATGAAATCCAGCTCATTCTCGAAGAAAATAACTCTCTCATATTAAAATTCCAATTCGATAGTGGGCTAGATTTCGAATTCATAACGAAAGAAAAATACATTGGATAACAAGGGTTCCGTTTTGCTGGAGAATGGCCTAGTTCTCGAAGTAAATACTAACCTATTTCACATTCATTATCGAAGGTGAGACTCGAAAAAAGATTGGTTTTCCAATTGTTTTCGAATTGTTAACCAAACCGAATGTTTATTGGGTTGTTTATGGTGGCGCTCGCATGTCGCACAGTGTTGGGAAATGAAATTGTTCCTTCAGTACGAAATCTATACAAAAACTATACTTTTCGACTGTAAATTGCATCGACTTTTTAATTTGCTCATATATTTTCTTAGTACATGCATACATAGATTCCCTTCAAGATCAATGATTTGATGGTATTCATGGGAAAGTTTATGTAGGTACATTTTACACTTTGAACATAAATGTGTATGCACATATTTTAAGGTACACTTCTTAACAAACACATTTTTTAAGTTATTATGCATGGATAAAGGAAACATCTTCTTTGAATTCAGTACTAAAGTTTGACATTTTATTTTTAGTATTTCAGTGCTTATCAAAACTTTACGACACTCACATATGGACAAGATTGGCCATTTATCTTAAAATTATCTAATTTTAATTATTTGTTTATAAAAATGCAGTTTATACTCTAATAAAACCCCAAGGGTAAATTTTTGCGCAACATTAAAAATATCAACAAACTTTCGTAAAAATTCCGGGCTTTTAACTTGATTTCCTAGAAATACATGTTTTGAGAATGCCGTTTGTAGTCCGATCAATGTGAATGAAGTGCAGGTTTAAAATAGCTGCGACTTATCGTTGATTTTTAATATATATATATTTTTTTTTGATGAAGGTGTTGCTCATTTTCTTCGTTAAAAAAAAAAAAANGCGTTTAGATAATATGACATTGACGGCAAATTCCAGCCGCTTTAAACTTGCACTTTATTATACTAAAATTGAAATAGAAATCTGGAGACTTTTACGAAAGTTAATCGATTTTTTTAATGTTGTTCAAAGATTTAAACTTTTTTTCATACAGTTTTTGTTAAGGAATTAACAATATTTTTATAAACAAATAATTAGAATTAAAAAATAATAAAATAAGTAGTCAACTCTAGTCAATATATGAGTGTCGTGAGTTATGATATTTAAGAACATAAAAAATTAACGATGACACTGTTTCTAACTATATGAAGCTGATTTCGACATTTTGTTTTAATAAGATTTAGTATCGAAAATATTCTTTCAAAACTTGCCTAGGAACGTGAGGTTGATAGCACACCTTTTGCTATGTTATAATGGTTATTTCAAAACCTTTTTTCAAAACTTACAAAGGCAAAAACGAGAAGGCGAAGACAAAAAGATAAAACGAATTCCCACAGTGAATTTTCGAAGCTACGTATATGTGACCTGGTCTACGAAAAGGGAGCTTACGTGCGAAAACTAGTTTTCTGTGAAAAAGCTGTTAAAAGTAAGCAACTCGTTTCGTCAGTTTCTCATTA
Organism: Rhagoletis zephyria; assembly: GCF_001687245.7. Taxonomy (NCBI): domain Eukaryota; kingdom Metazoa; phylum Arthropoda; class Insecta; order Diptera; family Tephritidae; genus Rhagoletis; species Rhagoletis zephyria. The sequence goes on from NW_016189412.1 coordinate 3,740, forward strand.
TCTCGTTGATTGTTCTCCGCGCCGGACGTCCAGTAAGTGTNGTTGTTGGTCCAGTAAGTGTNGTTGTTGGTCCAGTAAGTGTAGTTGTTGGTCCAGTAAGTGTTGTTGTTGGTCGGAATATTATTATAGTTTTATTACTATTATTATTAATATTATTATTATTATTATTAATATTATTATTATTTTTAGTACACTTCTAAGC
>NW_016189413.1:0-3941 GCF_001687245.7 Rhagoletis zephyria
TTTTCCACGCTACTGAATGGTAGCAGCACGGAAAGTTGTGGAGAAGAACCCGAGCCCCTATTCGATGATGACGATGTCGATGTTCCTCCGCCTGACCATGACGAGGTACGAATAGCAATAACGCGTCTGAAAAACAACAAAGCTGCTGGAGCTGACAGCCTGTCAGCTGAGCTATTCAAGTACGGTGACGAGGAGTTGATAAGGTGCATGCATCAACTCTTATGCAGAATATCAAAGCCACTTTCGGCAGCACTAAAAGGAGTTGCCTATGCGCCACTATGTCTGAATTTAGCGTCCCCGACAAACTGATACGGCTGTGTAAAATGACGTTGAGCAATACCACCAGCTCCGTCAGAATTGGGAAAGACCTCTCCGAGCCGTTCGCCACCAAACGGGGTTTCAGACACGGATACTCTCTTTCATGAGACTTCTTTAATCTGATGTTGGAGAAGATAATAAGAGCTGCAGAACTCAACCGCTCAGGAACAATTTAGTACAAGAGCGTGCAATTGCTGGCTTATGCCGATGACATCGATATTATCGGTAACCAAGTCCGTGAAGTCTGTTCTGCCTTTTCCAAGTTGGATAAGGAAGCAAAGCGAATGGGTCTGGACGAAGTATCTCCTGTCAACAAACAAACAGTCAGCACATTCGCGACTTGGCAACCACGTCTCTGTTGACAGCTTTAACATATAGCTCCCCCAGTTGTATGGCTGTTATATGTTAAAGTGAACTTACTTCGATGATTGTCACTGTGAACTTTGTGTTTATGATGAATAAAAATAGTACTAAATTTCGTACCCGGTTAATTGGAGGAGTTATAACGCAAAACACCGTCTATTAAAAACTAGTTCTATGAGAGGAATAGCTTTCGATGATTTCAAAAGAATAGTTAAGGTAATATTAAAAATAGGCATGGCAAAAATTTTAGTAAAATAACTTCAAGACTGAATGAGTTATTTATAAAATAGTTAAAATTTAAGCAAAATTTCAAGTAATACTATATTGAAAAGTGGAACCAATCTGGCAAAACTGGAGACGCCATTAAATTAAGAAGGCCTCAATTAAGTAAGGCCAACTATCAGAATATTTGTCAAAAAAAGATGATTTGATACCTCGCTCGAAATATACTCACTACAAGGAAGACACTTTTTTAAGCATTTTACAGGTATATATATGTAATATATAATTCTGCACCTTTTTTCGGACAAATATACTCCCCTATTATGAATTCGTACGATGCACGATAAACGCTTGCATTCTGTTATTCTCTTTTACGAATCGATGTTGTCGTATGAAATCCGATAGTTAGTGCTTCTTCACAATAACAAGTAATTTTTAGCAAAAAAAAACCGACTTCAACTCTCATATAAAAAAAAAATATATATATATATATCTCATGATCCACTAATCGGATCTTAACCACCTCTGAGACACTACCTTTCCGATGCAAAAAGAATTATCGAAATCGGTTGACGTGGTCCAAAGTTATGCGGTAACATAAATCAAAAAAAAAAAAAAAAATTTATTCCGACGAACTGATAACCTCCTCCTTTTTTGGAAGTCGGTTAAAAATTATAAATACAAAGTTTGCTGTTGTGAATTTTTTTTAATTACTCTACAAAATTTTAAATGCGGATTTATATAGTGTTAAACATTATATAATTAACTAGACTTTAATAAAATATTAATAAACATTAAGCAAACAAAAGGAAAATAATTAAAACTGGTCAATATGTCGTGTCCCTTCTTTGACATAACAATTTCTATATACATACATATATGTATGCATTTTTATAACGTACTTCCACGAACACTGTATAAATGCAGTATTTTGAACAAAAACGCAGTATGCATTTTTGAAATCCAAAAAAATGAAAAAAATTATTATACTACCTAAAAAAGTGTACAAAGATACCAGCGTTAGGTACATACACATATATAATGTTATACGGACTAGTAGTTACAAAAGGATTTAAACAGTTCCCTGCAAAAAATGGGACTAATCCGGGATGACTCCGGGAGCAATCGCAAAGGAGCATGCGACTAATACCACTTTTGATCTCTTTATATGGGATGAACTGTTCGCTTTTGTTCGAGCATGTCCTATGAAGAGACTAATTGTTCACCTTTATGGGTATAAAAAGCGACTAGTCACTTTTAAAAAATAAAAATAAAAATTTGCTCCAGCTGAGATTCGAACTGGGGTGCTCAGTTTTGTTAGGCGAGTACTCTCTCTGTGCACATATCATTAAATCGTTAATAGTACCCGTTAGAGATGAGTTGGAGACTAATTGATCTCCAATTATACCCGTATGAGACTAGTTGCGACTAATTAACCTCCATTAGTACCCGAAAGAGACTAGTTGGGACTAATTAATGCCCAATTGTACCCGATTGAGAGTAATCTCGGAATACTCTCTTTAGAGATTAGTCGCTCAATTTTTTGCAGGGTTTTGACATATTTTCTAAATGTGCCTTCAAATAAGAGAATATTGTAATGGAAATTTCGCTCTGGATCGCAGAATATTTTATCTTGTACATTGAGGACATTTCTACGAAAATATATGCATATTCTTCTGAGCTCAGCTGATCGCATGTTGCTGGGTGCAATTGAAGCTAATAAGGAAACTATTTATCAAAATATACCAATTTAAATAAAAAATAAGAAAACAAATTTATCAGCTGTTCATGAAACTTGCAAATTGTTAGATACTAGTTTTGCGTTCACGTACTTTTTTGGATATTTTTCTCTATGAGAGCGAATTCTCAGAAATTAAATTAACGAAGAGTTGCTTGCAATTTACTGGACAATTTTTACATGAACGAACCATTTAACTGTGACGTTTGTGCGAGATTCATTTCCACCACATCTCATGGCTGCACCTGCTGTTAATTAGGTGAGTTGAATGCGATTACCTCAATGTAAAAAATGATTTTTGCATGTACCGCAGCTTTCAACTCGGCGAAACTGAATTTTGAGCAATGAACTTCAGCTAGTGTTTTTTAACCACTTTTCTTTAACCTTAGCACCTTTTGCAAAAATTTTTAAAACAATAAAAAGCTTATTAAGTGGTGAGTTTGTGCACTTTAAAATAAAAACCTTCCCCGCACAAATGTTTGCGAAAATTTCCACCATCAATCCCTTGCTCAGTGTGTATAAAAAATATTTTTAAATTTCACGCCGAAACTCGGAGCTGATCAGCAAGGGGCGGAGTGATAATTAAGAATGTCTTTTAAAATAATGTTATATATTATTTTTTTTCGGCTGCGGGGGAGTTGTGCACCGTGCCCGACGTGTTACTCAACTACTTACAATTTCGGAAGGCTATTTGGTCGCTTATCCGTCGAGCAAAGCTTTTTTCCTACTGATTCTTTTTTTTACTTTCGTTTCTTTGATGAACTGCTAATTTGAAGATAAACAAATAACTTCATACAAACACTAATGCAATCGTATCAAGGTGTAAGCAACAGATATATGGATATATATGTATATACATAAATGCAGGTTGTAGCAAGAGTTTGTAAGTGTATGTGTGAACGAATTTATTTGTTGTACATATGTATCTCTGATAAGCGGCTGATTGATAAAGAAGACGTGGTGAATTTCCTATTTATTTTTATTCTATAGATAAATGTGAAAAGTTAACTGGAAAGCTGAGCTGTTTGAGTAAAATAATAGGTTTGTATAGTAACAAATAGTCAGTACTAATTTGTACAGGAACCTGCAAATTTTTACCGGATAAGTGTATAATAACCCATAAAATTTGCAAGAGAGCCCTGAATCGAGAGCGTAATAATACGGGAGAGGTACAAATTCTTGCTAGTGAAATTTTTCCTAGCAGAAATTAGTTAGCAGAAGAAGAAGAAGAAGAAGAATAAATGTCCAAAGCTGCCATTTGTTGAATAGGTTAAGCGTAAACAAAAGTAAAATGGAAATG
>NW_016189414.1:0-3941 GCF_001687245.7 Rhagoletis zephyria
TATTTGTGTTCGTATGAGATAGTAGCTTATGTCGGGAGGCTGGCTTTAGTAAAATGTACCATTTCCTATATTCTTTATCCCAAAGGGATTTTTTTATGAAACTTTATACGAATATTGACTTGCTAGCATCGCCATTAACATTACCGTCTTTTACGTTTATTTTCCAAGAGTTCTTCAACGACTCAGCGCCAGTGAGTCTTTCGCAATCGTATGCTGCGAATGGTTCATTATACTAAAGCCAGTCTTCCGACATAAGCTACTATTCTGTACGAACACAGCTATGTATACTTCCTAATAGGCTTGTAAAATGCCCAATACCCAAATCCCTCGCATGAGTTATTATCGGTAAAAAATTGGGTACGCTCAAATCTGGCATCGCTGCAGCAAGTACAGCGCCAGTGAAACATTGTTGATATTTTAAGTACAATTGTACTTTTTTCAGTACAATTAATTTTAAAATGTACAAAAGTACAATTTGCCGATTTTCAGTACAATTTCAACATCAATAATACTTTTTGTACCAAACGCTCAAATCTCTTCAAGCACTTTGATTCTTAATCCGTTTACATTTAAGTAAATGGATATAGCTATATTTCATATTTGCTACAAAACGAAATTATGAATGGTAATTTTGAATGTAAACGTGAACAGTAATATTAGTGATGTGCGTTATGGTGATTGCGATTTCTTATCGCCGGCGGGTGAAATATCCCTCATCGCTATTTATTTTGAAAAAATCTTTGGAAATGCAATTTACCTAATGGCGATCCTGCAGAAATAGAAGTAATTGAGCAATTCGGGGGTTGAAAGTAAAAAAATGTATGTAAATTCCATGCGTTGAAATTATAAATTTCCCTTGAGCATTTCCATTTTATCGATAATGATCTCATTTTATGTTCATTAATATGAACTGACCTATATAGTGTATTAATGTTTTATCATCATTTTCTTCATCTTTAACAAAATTACACGGTCACCCGGTATTTATTTTTTTAAATAATTTTAATTATTTGTTTTTCTAAAATTTTAGCTCATTATCAAACGAAAACATTGCAGATAAGAAACTTGAAAAAAATCAACAAAGTTTCATCAAATTTTGACAGTTTTTGTTCAGAATTTGTAGCCATCTTTTGGGTTAACAATTTTGTAGCGCATTCATTCTATTATAATAAGGTGCAAGTTTGAAGTGCCTAGAAAATACCATAGATTTTTTGAATTTTTCTGTTTGCGGTGTTGCGCACTTCCTTCCATATAACGAACGTTCGCATTTTATGTTATATGGATGAATGCGGGTGTAGTGTTGTTGTTTTTTATTCTAGTATTTTAAGTTAAGCTTTATTTTATAGTTTTTCTTAGACAATGATAAATGATGTACACCAAATTTCAATATGGAAAAAAAGTGCAACACCTTCAACGAAAAAAGTTCTCACAAAACCAACGCGAATTGAATGTACTATCTCGATCATTTAAACATCTCGGACTCGCCCACCACTAAAAATGATTATTTAAATCTAAAGTATATATTAAATGATATTTAATATTTGCTTTAGAGATGAAATTTCGACAAATTTGTTTAAACAAAAATGTTAAGCGCATATGCAGAATGTGGAAGCGAGATTCTTCTGCTTGCGTTTCTATGTTTATATCATTTATCAGTTTAGGCACATACGATCAAATGTAAAAAAAAATATTTTTAATTGCGGATCCGAAAGAAATATTTATTATTTGCATTGAGTTACGCAAAAATAGTGCCGAAAAGTTCCGAAAGGGCCGAAAATGGCACAATGCACACTCAGTTTCCATCACTGTCACACATACAATCTCACTATTCTGTTGACTCCGTTTTCCCCTTCCGATAACTTTTTGCTTCCGCGCTTGCCAGGCACCGCTGTGCAAAGCTTTGTACGCGCAGTCGCCCGCGACACATATGTGCTGATTTGGGCATCCCTACAATAGACAATGGGCTTCACCACATTTGCTTCTCGATCTCTACATTTGCATTTCATTTTCAAAGTAAAGTTATTTATAAATACATGTAAGCGTCAAACAATTATAAAATATTTGCTTTTAAAAACTTGGAAATAAGCTTTTTGCTATAAACATTTGATTTATGGTCTGATTATGCATACTTCGCATAACTTCGCACAACTTCGCATAAGCTTGAAACTGTAATTTCGTATGTACTATGTATGTATTTTGTATGTATTCCATTACCCAGAAATTAGCATAACTTTTGAAAACTTAGCGATCTGTTGAGTTTAGATTTTGCTTCATATTTTCTTAAGTTACACTTTTAGTGCACTGGTACAAATGGTTGGGCGAAGTTATGCGAAGTATGCATAGGGACACGAATTTCGATACGATACGATGTCATATCGATACTTTTGGCATTCGATACCGATATTTTATACTCGATAGTCTAAAAACGATATTTTTTGGAATCGAGTACCAGAACCCTAGTATCGTATCGAATGTCATAAACACACATTCCAACACTAAGGGAAAAAAATTTTAGAATTAAAAAAAACGTGCGCAATTGAAAAAAATACGCATCTGAAACAGCACCAACCCAACTCGTTTTAAATTAGAGTATATACGTTATAAAATATGTGGTTGTGAAGGGCACAGATGCTTTTTCGTAATTAAGAGAAGAAAAAAAATTTATTTTATGTTCCGTCTGATGGGGAATTGAACCCGGACCCTCTTGGCCGCAACTAATTGTATCAAGCGTCTTTGCACACTCAACTGCAGCCATACATGTAAAGGTGTTTTCAAATGTTGAGTTTGAATTAACATCACAGAACGCGATTGGTGCATTATGTCATACCATGTATGCGTGTATGTGTTGTCACCGCTGTGCATGCTTTGTATGCATATACCTTCTTAATTACATATGAAAAAGCATCCGAGACGTGAAAAACGCCATCCGTGTAGTAAAAAATGCTTCATTTTAGTACGGGAGTATTTGAATTGAATATTTCCATTATATGTACGTAGTGTATGTATAATGGAAAAATCCATTTGGTTAAGACTTTTCACTTGATTTAAATACGAACATTTTTAAACGGTAATTAATGTTTAAGTCAACCCCTCAATCTCTACGTGTTGTAATAATAATAAAGTACAGCGCTTACACAATATATTAGTGTTTGGCCGGACTTCTCCTCCGATTTGGCGCGTGGGCCTTAATGTTGTGGCACAAAGAGGGTGCCTACAGTTTTATGTCGACTCTGAACGGCGATTGTATTTTATGGGAAGCTGTTTTTCATTTTCAAGGGTTGCGTACTTCTAACCATTGCACCCCAGCGGCCTATATGCGAAACCTATATTCAGATAAATTTTTTGGATTTCGGTATCGATATTTGGAATATCGAGTCTTTTTATTCCTATATTAATGGGTGCCAGATATTTTTAAAGCGATACTTTAAATGAGTACCATATCGATACTTTCGATTCGATATCGTGTCCCTAAGTATGCATAATCAGACATGCATGTAAAATTAATTTATCGGAAGTTTATTCCAAAACTTCCTTTGGATCAGATAAAAACTATTAAGAGCAGTAACTATTCAATTTATAAATAGGAAAACGTTGAAAAAGCATAGCAATCTGGTGTTTGTTTACTTTTTGCGTTTGCTCTGAGAATACTTGGACGTACGAGTATTATCGATACTTCTTTGCAAACATGAGTACTGGCATCGATACTTTTTTAGAGTATTCTATATGAGTACTAGTATCGATACTTTTCTAAAAAGTTCTATCACTACCCTCTAGTACTGCTGGAGTCAATCGCTACTTTTGAACNCGTTGAAAAAGCATAGCAATCTGGTGTTTGTTTACTTTTTGCGTTTGCTCTGAGAATACTTGGACGTACGAGTATTATCGATACTTCTTTGCAAACATGAGTACTGGCATCGATACTTTTTTAGAGTATTCTATAT
>NW_016189415.1:0-3941 GCF_001687245.7 Rhagoletis zephyria
ACCGGCTTTTAGCTTCAGGCGCTAAACGGTTAAGTAGTATATCAAGCGACCTTGATGGACCTTCAACAAGTACTGCTAAAATTCTTATAAGCAGGGAACGGATTTTATGGAAATATTTTTTTTTCTTGCTGAAGAGATAGAGTATATTCGATTAAGAATGTCCATGATTTACCTTTACCTTTTTTAAGATATTTGCCTTTTTTCCTTTTCAAACTCTCAATTGTAAAGGACAAGGAAAAATTCCTTGTACCTGATAATATAAAAGTTTTATACGTTCCATATTTATTTCACGTCATAGCACGTGTAGTACATTCAAGGCATTTCTTCGCGAAAATTGAATAAAAATGCTGCCGGAAAAATTCAAAATGCTTATTGTGTTCAATGTTACTACAACCATAGAGTTTAAAGTTTTGTGAGTTACAAACTCGAAAGGAGAAAGTAGTCAAAGATTCAAAGTAGAAATTTTTAAAATAATGAAACTAGTTCATAGTTCTTCTCTCTTTACTTGTAAAATAAACATTTCTAAAATAAATTTTTTTTTTTTTGATTATTATTTTTCGGTTTTGGTATTTTTTAGTGCCGTCTTTTGCCTTTTTTGCGATTTTAAGTGACTTTTCCTGCTTATTTCGTTATTTTATTTTGCCTTTTTTATAAGTTTTTGGATCCTAAAAATGCGTTCCCTGCTTATAATCAATCTAGAAATAATTTTAGATTCCTCCAGCGAAAGCGAAGGCTCCAATGCAGAACCTGGACACATTAAAAAATGTGAAATTAAAGTTCAATTGAGGGTCTAAAAAAGGAAAAAGAAGGTCTTAAAGAAAAACTAGCTCATCTCGATGAAAATCCTCTCGATTGGTGGAAAACTAAACTAAAATACGCCAAATAGCCAGATCTGGCCCGCAAATATTACTTTTTTTTTTGAAATATAATATGCCCCTTTTAATCTTAGACTACCAGATTAAAACACTGTATAGGTTAAGCACCCGTTCAATGTTCTAATAATTTACAAAATTTATGATGGTTTTGGCGACCTTTTCAATTCTTAATTTGTTGGTTTTGCCGGCTCGAGGTCAAATTTTTTTATGGAATTTTAATTACAAACACAGGTTTTGTACAAAACTCCACGTCACACGGAGCAGACGTGTAATCAATTTGCCCTGAAGACGGTTACCGCGGTGTATCCGAAATATATTGGAGAAAAATTAAAAACCTGTGTTTTTAATTAAAATTCCATAAAAAAAAATTGACCTCGAGCCGGCAAAACCCACAAATTAATTTAGAAAATTTTTATTTAAAAACATTGACTTAAGTTGATTATATATTTTTTAATGTTATTTCTAACATACGCATTCGCGAATGTGAAAAATATGACATTCGATACATCCCTTATATGTACGTATGTATATTATCAACATGTGCACATGCGTGTACAATGGCAACAGCTACTTTTCACTATGTTTAACTGCTGGCGCGTCGCAATTGAACAGAAAAGGGTTTTCGCTCCCTCTTACTGGGAACAGATTGAAATAATTTCGTGCGAACTTCTCAATGTCATTCGTTTTTCTTTTTTTGTGGTACGTAGATCCAATAAGCTTCTTCTTCTTTACTTGAAGGTTTCAAGACCACGGCATATTCCTGTTAGAACAAGAATGGCGACCTAGTTACCGATGTTCCGAACATACTTAAATTATGGAGGGAACATTTCTCCACCCTACTGAATGGTAGCAGCTTGGAAAGTTGTGGAGAAGAAGAACCCGACCCCCAGTCGATGATGACGGAGTCGATGTTCCTCCGCCTGATTGTGACGAGGTACGAATAGCAATAACGCGGCTGAAAAACAACAAAGCTGCTGGAGCTGACAGCCTGCCAGCTGAGCTATTCAAGTACGGCGGCGAGGAGTTGATAAGGTGTATACATCAACTCCTATGCAGAATACGGTCAGATGAACANAGGAGTTGATAAGGTGTATACATCAACTCCTATGCAGAATACGGTCAGATGAACACATGTCCGACAACTGGAATTCAAGTGTGCTCTGCCCAATCCACAAGAAAGGCGACCCCGCCATTCGCGCCAACTACCGTGGGATCAGCCTTCTAAGCATAGGTTATAAGGTCTTATCGAGTGTATTGTGCGAAACACTGAATCCCGAACGAATCAACGAACTGATTGGACGTTATCAGGGTGGCTTCAGACCACCATAGACTAGGTATTCACAATACGTCAAATCTTGCAATACACCCGCGAGAAAAGGATCGACACTCACCCCATATTTGTCGGCTTTAAAACCGCTTCCCACAGCACTAAAAAGAGTTGTCTATACGCCGCTATCTCTGAATTAGCCGCCAAACTGATACGGCTGTGTAAAATGACCTTGAGCAATACCACTAGCTCCGTCAGAATTGGCGCGGAAGCATGGATAATGACAACATCCGTTAAGGCGCATCTTGGAGTATACGAGAGAAAGATTTTGCGGAAGATTTACGGGCATTCACGCGTTGCTGACGGCGAGTACCGCAGACGATGGAACGATGAGCTGTACGAGCTTTACAACGACATGGACATATTGCACCGATTTAAAATACAGCGGCTCCGCTGGCTTAGTCGTGTCGTTCGAATGGACACCGACGCTCCAGCTCTGAAAGTATTCAATCGGTACCCGCTGGTGATGGCAGAGGAAGAGGGAGGCCCCCACTGAGATGGAAAGATCAGGTGGAGAAGGACTTGGCTTCACTTAGCATTTTCAATTAGCGCCAGTTGGCAGAGAAAAGAAACGAATGAAGTGCTTTGTTGAACTCGGCCAAAATCGCTTAGGCGATTACGGAGCCAAATAAAAAGAAGAAGAGAAAGAAGAAGGTATATAAATTTGCATTCATGAAATGCTAGTTTTTCAGTGCACGGCCGTGGTTTTAACTAAGTTTAAACGCCAGATCTGGCTGGTTTAAACAAAGACCACCCAATCAAATGTCAGCCAGCTGTTCAATTTAAACTCAGTTTACTTAATCTAAGTTTAAACTGGCACTGAAAAACTGGTCCTAAGAGAGGAAACTGGTTACCTATCTTAATATGTGCAAATTTAAACAAAAGTTTTTTAGAGTGTATATCTGTATATCTTCATAGTGTTTTATGCCTAATATCCACTAGACCTTGGCATTCACAAAGGAAATGCTAAACAATTTCCCCGCTATCTTCCAGTTGACAGCTGCGGCAAGCTCTATTATACGTGAACCCCATTCATTTTGCATTTTTGCCCATGTACCAGTGGCCAATTCTTAGTACTTCTTAAAGTTATTTCCAGTCATTGAATAGGCTAGCTCTGCGGCTTCTCTGACTGAGAAATTTTCTGTCTGAAATATACTGAAGTGGTCCGGTAGCTTAAGGGGCTGACGAGCATTAAGTTCGGAGCAGTACACACCCGCAGCTACTCCATATTTCATTTTTGAGTTCGTGCCTCTGCGCCATCCGTTTTCTTCGATAGTAACCGGAAAAACCCCTATCCCAGTTATAGCAAGGTGCCATGTGGTCTGTTGTGACTGCATTGTACTTTGGCTATTGTGCTGTAGCCAGTGTTTATTTGCTTCAGCTCCCTTGTTTTAATCAGTATCCCCGCGGACTTAGCCCCAAAGTCGATAGGTGATGTTTTGACGATATTTATAGTGCAGCCTTTATACTGTTTTCAGTACTCCTGAACGCAAAACTACATTTAGTATGTTAAGATTTTTGAACGCAACCCTTTTTTTGGTTTCATCTTTGATTTGTACTGGTAGGTCGTTAGTTTCTATTATTTAAACTTTTCTTTAGCCACAGAAATAACTTTGAAATTCTTACTTGCAACAAATCAATTCAGGATGTCATGAAATGTTGGATGCTTTTGCTATGAAAATAAAAAAAATGTTATTGGATGGATTACAATTTGCTGCAACTACCAAGCTCAAAGAGAG
>NW_016189417.1:0-3941 GCF_001687245.7 Rhagoletis zephyria
GTAGATATGTATGTAATCAAAATTTTTTATATGGAAGGGAATGCCTAAAGCGTCAACAAAAAAAAAATGCCAACAAAAAATTTTTTTTTTTCTCTGATACACTTCTAAATATCTGAGTATGATCGAAACTAAATTTCGTTCTCTTAGTGTTGTTCCCAAAAACGCTTCCTAAAAAAAACCTAAATGAGAACAAAACTATCGAGAACGTTCTCAGTGGGAAATTGTATAATAACAAAAGCCTGTGGAACGTTCCCAAAAATAACAAAATGCGAACGATACCTTCGGAAAAATTTCCAAGAGAACAGAATGGGATCAAAAGTCTCCGGAAAGTTTTGGCAATGGAACAAAACGGGAACAAAGGCCTAAGCAACTTTCTCTAGGAGAACAATTTGGGAGCTAAAGTATCTGACAGAAAACGAAACTGGAACAAATTTTCTCTGAACTATTCGCGAAGAAGGAAAGCGAGAACAAGATGTTTCTCATAGCGTTCCATTAGCTAAAAATGAGTGAATATTAAAATTAACAAAAAAAGGAACGGAAAGTTAATTNTTATTTTTAGCACAGAAAATTAAATATTATCCTACAAATAGACAGTTGAAACAAAAGATTAACGATATGGAAGTTGTAATGCTCCAGATTTCCACAGATTAGAATTAGCAATCGTGGTTCTCACTGAAACGATTTTTCATCCCAACATCGTTTCATCCCATTCTTAACGTAAAGTTCTCAAAACTTTTTCTCTAGCAGAACCTTTCCCAGACTTTTGATCTTATTTTATCTTTCTTGAAAATGTTCTCGATACTTTTTTACTTGGTTCTCATTGGAAATGTTCCCGAAAGTATCGATCTCATTTAGGTCTTCTTGAGAATGCTCCCGAGAGTTTTGTTTGCATTCTGTTCTTGACGGAAACGTTACCGAATCTTTTGGTCTCATTTTGTTCCCGTTTAAACTGCTCTCAATACTTTTGTTCCCATTTGGCTCTTTTGTGAGAACGTTCTTGACATTACATTTTATTCTCGTGCAGATTTAAACCAAAACTAGAACGCGTTCTCGGTCCCTGCTAAATATGCAGTACTTGACTACTTTTTAAGCGACTTTAAAAATCACAGTCAAAATGGAGGAATTTTTCGAAGGAAAAGATGTAAGTGTGCCATATTGAACCAAAGGTTGTATATACATACGTATTGTATATATGTATGTATTCGGCACAGAGAGGAGGAAATGTCGGAGAGGTTTGGAAAAGAAATTAGCTTCATTTCGTGAATCCATCGCGAGCCGAGTGGTTTTGTTCTGGCCGAACTCTCCAAGGGCTAACAAGCGATGGCTTTGAAAAGGTTGTCCTTAGGTGCCACGTCCTCTTTAAAGGGTATGTATAAGATTAATATACTACGGATAAATATTCAGCTTTTTATACCGGATTTTGCCAATAAATGTGGACCAGCTCCAGAAGTCGTGACTGAGTAGGAATGACATTTTTGGACTCAGGGAAAATAATTTCCTGCTGGAGGTTTATGAAGATACAATTGAACACCTTCTTTAGCACTGCTCGAATCTGTCTAGACTTTAACGACGGTATCTCCATCAATACTTTTTTAATTGCCTGTTGAACCGAAGTTTGACGGAAATACAACGCTTCTTTAGACGAGCTAGCCAGTTCTATTTTTACTCAAATGGTCGGAATCAATATTGAGCTATAGTGAGTCCAAAGTTCTATCCTGACTATCATCTATTCAGACAAGAGACATGGCCATCGGCTGAGGTATCGAGCATGGTTGAAACTCTCATTCAGGTCTCACACATACCCATAACTTCAGCTTGGTATATGCTAGCTCTCCACTATGGCCAGCTAGTTAAAGAGGCATTTTCTGTTACTCTGATTGGGCAATTGCTTTTAAGTTCATGCCTTCTGTCAAAGAGTAATGTCACATCTTACCTCAAAGTTTGCTACCTAAATTAAATGCAATTTTCTTAACTGGATGTGCCGGGGGTTTTTACCCTGCAGTTATAAAACACTTGCACCGACATACACACTTACAAATAAACATATTTATGCATTAATAACAGCAAACACTTGCAACGGTCAGTGGCAACAGTGGTCGTAGCAACAGCGACGCACAGTGTTATAATTTGGAAAACAGTGGCAAAATCAAATATCTCGCGAACGAGCACAGATAAAGATTAAAGATTTTGAGATGAAAATTCAGAGAAATTGTTAGATAAAAGAATTATTTTGGCCTTAATATGAGCTTCAGAAATATAGGGCTTTAAATATTTTTTACCTGAAACTCGTATACATTGTGTGAGACCACACAAATTTTATTGTTAAGTAATAAAAATCCATTTAGATCGTTTCAGCAAAACCTGTTTTTAGTGAAAATATTATTCTTTTGACTTTGCAAAAAAATTAAAATCTTCGAACTTTTTTCAAATTTAAGTTAATTCAATTTAAAGTTTACCCACATGTTACGAACAAAAAGCTAAAAAATAAAATTATTCATAAAGGAAACGACCGTTTTTAAATAAAAATACTTAAAATTTGCAAAAATAAATAAAAAAATTTGCAACTTTCACAATGACTAGAAACTAGGGAATGCTTTTGGTATGGCATTTTTCTTGGCTTTTCGAGGTTGATTTCTTATATCGCTATAAAAAAATACTTTTAAATACTTACAATGCATTTTTTTGTAAGCTACAGCAATTATTAAAAATATTAGTACTGCACGAAGTTCCTGCCAGATTCCTTGACAGTTATCATTTGATATGTAGGATACATTAAAACAATCAAAAAATAATTACGCCAATGCTGATGTTGGTCTCACACAGCACGCGTAAGAAAACAAACTGCAATTACTACCGCGCTTCTTACCGACTAGCACGTTTGTTCCAGACATTGTGAAAGCTATTAGTAGTATGACATTTATCGGCTCGTAAACGAAATATAAATTTTAATCTAAAAAATTGTTGTGGCCTGAGAGACCAACAAGAGTAGTTAAGGGTTAAACGAAAAAATACCTCGACCTCAAAATCGAGCCTGAAAAGTAATTTTTATTTATTTATTTTTTTTTTTAATAAAAACAGCAAGCAAAGAACTTCGAAAAATGTCTAAATGGAGTTTCGGACAAAAAAACAATAAAATAAAAAAATAAAATTTTATATTTTTAAAGTTGGAAGTTAATTTCTCTATCTTACGAGATTATTTTTACTGAATTCTCCATCGAAAAAGTTTTAAAGTCGTATTTTTTTCGTTAAGATATAACGAGAGATATTTGATTTTGTCCATGTTTTTCCAAAATAGAACACTGTGCGACGATGCGAAGAAAAACTAGTGAGAAGTAAGTCAGGGCGCACATTCTGAAAAGTCGTTCAGTCTAAAACATGTACATACCTATGTAGGTACGAGTGGACTGTGGTTGCATTGGACATTAGTTGTTTTTGCCTTTCCTGTTGCTCCAACAGCTACTGCCACTACTGCTCCTGTTGTTGCCATGTATTGCTGTCCTCTTGCTGGCAACACGACGTTTTTGTACATAATTACTGCCTTCGTACCAGCTAATTAACCTCTTTTTCTTGCCATGCGCCATGGTTGTTTTTGTTATTCTTGTTGCAAGCACTTGAGCAACAGCTTCTTGCTCGAAGCACAAGGAAGGTAAAGTCCTCCAGGGTTTGCAAGTTTACATACATACATACATACATACATACGGGTGCTACACTTTAGCGCGTTGTTTTAAGTTGAATGCCACTTGATGCCTGCTGTAAAATGAGTACAAACAAAACCAGAAATTCACCTGCAACGATCAGTGCAGCTGAGCAGGAAAACAAGCAAGCGGGCGCGTAGTTACGTACTTCTTCGCGAGCTGCATGGTTTACGAGTACTACACTTTCCCACTACATGCGAGGAGGGGGGGCGGTGTGGGTATATGTTTAAGTGGTCGTTGTAACTA
>NW_016189420.1:0-3940 GCF_001687245.7 Rhagoletis zephyria
AGAGGGGAATTCGTTCTGTTCCAAAATTTGTTGGATTATATTTTTGTTCCTTTTATGAAAATGTTTGTCGCTAATAATGAGAACTCTTCTAATAAAATTGGTTGCGGTGTTTAAAATAGTCTTCCTCTCATGTTTCGAATTATAATTAATTAATCTCCCCGACGACGTAGGTTTTGCATACCAGTCAATTTTTAATCGGTTGTTCTTCCTGATTACTAGGGTGTCCAGATATGGTAGGTTTCCATCTTTTTCTATTTCTATCGTAAATTTAATCGTCTTTTGGTAGCTGTTTAATAAAGTAAGCATTTTGTCTATATCTTCTGTTTTAATTATGGCAAACAAATCATCCACATACTTGGTTAGGAGACGCGGTTTATTAGAACAATCACTTTCAAATTTGGTCAGTAAATCTTCCATTACTATATCAGCTATCACTGGTGAAGCTGGGGAGCCCATAGGCATTCCTGACAATTGCTCAAATAGTTTGCCATTATATTTAAAATATCGATTGTCTTTTATGCAAAATTTTACCATACTTAAGAATAAATCCTTAGACAAATTTGTATGCTCTTTAATATCATTCCACTTCGAGGCAATAATATTTATAGCCAAATCCACCGGGATACTTGGGAATAACGAAACAATATCGAACGACACCAAACTTTCGTCATCATATATATAACTATCTTTAATCCTGTTCTTGAAATCAATCGCGTCTTTAACATTGTAATTGGACGATTTTGTAATGTTTCTAAGGATATTGACAACGTATTTGCACAAATTGTAGGACGGGGACTTGATGGACGAACAAATGGGTCTGAGGGGTATCCCTTCTTTATTAATTTTTGGTAAACCATAGATTCTTGGTGGATTGGCTGTTTTACTAATAAGATTGTTCTTTTCTTTTAAATCAATGGCTTTGTTATTATATAATCTCTCCACTATTTCATTATTTTTGTCTTGTAATTTACTGGTTGGGTCACGTTTCAAAATTCTGTAAGTGCAGATGTTGTTGACGATTGACTGCATCTTTGTATCGTACTCAGCCTTGTTCATAACTACGGTTACGTTCCCTTTATCGGCATTAAGAACTAAAAGGTGTTTATTGTTCTTTAAAAATGTTTTTGTGGAATGTACAGTATCGCGAATAAACTTATTTCTCGTTGATTCTGTTCTCTTATTGAGATGGTCACGTATTAGTGTCGTCAAGTTGTTCCTTTCGATTTCTTGTTTTTCTTTATCCTTGATTTTTTGAATGCAGTTTTCCCCATCTGCTATAAATTGAAATAATGGAAATTCTTTATTTACTATATTTACTTGTTGGTAAGGCAAATTTAGGACCAAGAGAAAGAAGCCACTGAATGTCATTAGGAATTTGCGTAGTTGACGTGTTGCAGAACCACCCTGGTACACCCTTTATGTTTAAAAGTTGTTTTTGTTTGTCTTTTAGTTTTTCGTATTTGTTTGTTTGTGTCTTCTTAATATCTGCAGCAAGTTTTTTTGTTAGTAGATTTTCACTTTAAAAAAATGTTGTGGAGCCAAGTGTGTTTAGTTGTTGATTTATTTGCGTCTTTAGGATATTTACCTCCTTTTCCTTTTTTCCAAGCAGCTCATGTTTGATTTTGATGAGCAGGTTTAGTAGTTTGGTCTGAACATTTTTGATGAATTTGGAAACTGAATTGGTGATTTTTGTTGGTAATGCTTTGTTACTGGTATTATTGTTGATTATGTAAAGTATATTTTTCGTAGCGTTGTCGCTAAAGTTGGGAGTTAATCCTGTTCTCCTGCACCTCTCCAGGAGCTTCGTCGCCTCCGACAGCTTTGTCATGTGTTGTGTTATGCGTTGGTAGTGTTTGATACGTTTGTTGGTGTATATATCATAATTGTCCTTAATATTTCTGTAGACTCTTGACGTGTCTTTGTGTTTTCGGTGTGCTCTCTGCTTAAACATATTTTGTTTTTGTAGTTGGCCTTTGAATTTTAAATTATGAATCATTTTTAACAAGCTCGAGGCCCAGCAATTAAATAAAACGCAAAAACTTCGTTCTATTGATATTTTTAATTGTCGATATTTCGACCTCAATCTCTGAGGTCATCTTCAGGACTGTAAATATACATACAAACATGATAACTTATTATTAACTTTAAATTATTACAAACATATATTAAACACAACTTACACTCTTGATTGTGCCTGCTGGACTGATTAGGCGTACAGAAATAAAAGTTAAACAAGTGAAATTTTAGGCAAATGAATAAACAATAAAACATGAAAAACATAAGAAGTAAACAATTAAAAATACCGTAATTGTAAACAAAAAACATACAAACAACAATACACGGAACATTAAGCAGTAAGACAATATGTATATGTACAAGCATATGTACATGTAAAAGCATAGCATTTTATTGTTATTTTATGAAGGTATGTTGGGGAAACGGAACGAATGTTGATTATGGAAGGCGGAACGGAACACCTACGTTGAGGATTGTTGTTGCCGGTTTAACACCAAATTGCGATACACATGTGCACAATTGTCTGTGTCCGTTTTAAAGTTGATCCTTCTCTCATTAGGGGTGTTCGTAATGTGTAACATTTCCAAAATATAGCGTTTATTATAGTTCTTTTCTTCTTGTAGAATGGCAACATTATCGAAATCGGGATAGTGTCCCGTATCCCTACAGTGTGCTGACAAGGCCGTCTTATTGTCAGTTGAGCTGTTCCTTAACTTTATATTTGATTTGTGTGCGGAAATCTTTGTCTTGAGTTTAGTTTTAGTTGTCCCCACATATACTTTGTGGCTTTAGTGGGACCCGTCGCCATTGCATGAGATTTTGTATATTACGTCAGATTTCTCGCATCTAGGAATCTAATCCTTAGTGTTGCTATATATTTTTCCTAGTGTGTTGCTGCAATNATATACTTTGTGGCATAAGTGGGACCCGTCGCCATTGCATGAGATTTTGTATATTACGTCAGATTTTTCGCATCTAGGAATCTTATCCTTAGTGTTGCTATATATTTTTCCTAATGTGTTGCTGCATGTAAATGCTAGTTGGACCTTCTCTTTATCATATATATTAGAATGTTTAATCCTCTCAGATATCCCCGGAACATATGTAGCGGTTTTGTATACTTTATTCTCATTATAAGTATTTTCTTTATCGGTCCTGACGTTATAATTCTGAATAAGTTTCCTAATTAAGCAAGAGGGGAATTCGTTCTGTTCCAAAATTTGTTGGATTATATTTTTGTTCTTTTTATGAAAATGTTTGTCGCTAATAGTGAGAACTCTTCTAATAAAATTGGTTGCGGTATTTAAAATAGTCTTCCTCTCATGTTTCGAGTTATAATTAATTAATCTCCTCGACGACGTAGGTTTTGCATACCAGTCAATTTTTAATCGGTTGTTCTTCCTGATTACTAGGGTGTACAGATATGGTAGGTTTCCATCTTTTTCTATTTCTATCGTAAATTTAATCGTCTTTTGGTAGCTGTTTAATAAAGTAAGCATTTTGTCTATATCTTCTGTTTTAATTATGGCAAACAAATCATCCACATACTTGGTTAGGAGACGCGGTTTATTAGAACAATCACTTTCAAATTTGGTCAGTAAATCTTCCATTACTATATAAGCTATCACTGGTGAAGCTGGGGAGCCCATAGGCATTCCAGACAGTTGCTCAAATATTTTGCCATTATATTTAAAATATCGATTATCTTTTATAAAAAATTTTACCATACTTAAGAATAAATCCTTAGACAAATTTCGAGGCAATAATATTTATAGCCAAATCCACCGGGATACTTGGGAACAACGAAACAACATCGAACGACACCAAACTTTCGTCATCATATATATAAGTATCTTTAATCCTGTTCTTGAAATAAATCGCGTCTTTAACATTGTAATTGGAAGATTTTGTAATGTTTCTAAGG
>NW_016189421.1:0-3940 GCF_001687245.7 Rhagoletis zephyria
CAATCGTGGTACAAAGCTCAATAAAAATATTAAAAATAAATTTTTTTAATTTTTTGACAATTAATTTATCTTTCTGTTGATGTGCACAATTTATATGCTTTATTAATCCAAAAATACTAAAAAACGAAAAGAAAATTTGTATTTTTTTTATAAAATAACCTTTTTAACAAAATTTCATGATTAACGCAAAAGAAATGTATAATATTAAGAAACTACAAGTTATTACCTTTAATTTGATGCACAATGTTTTATTATGATGTGCTGTTGAGTTTTAAGCATTTAGTGTTAATTGAGTGATAGTGAAAGAAGTTCTGCGGAAGCATCCTACGATATTACATATTTTCCGCGTCTTGTTGGCTACGAAAAATCAGCTGTTTATGGTTATGGTACTGTGCTCTGCAAAGCAAGCTGTGCAAAGTTTAAAATGATTGGCCGAGCTTCTCCTCCGATTGGCGGTGTGAGAACTATACTGTATGTTAAAATAGAGAATACAGTGAAACCCTCTTAAGTACCCCCCGCTAAAGTATCTAACCCGCTTAAGTAACCAACATTTTTGGGCAATGTGAACTTTTGAATGTAATCTGAAGAAAATCCCTCTCTTAAGTACCTCCCCGCTTATTTACCCAACCCGCCTAAGTACCTAATTTAATACCCCATTTACCATTTTACCTATAATTTTCCCCTTTTAAGTGCTCTGAAAATTCCTTAAAATATTTACATATTTTGAAATTCAGTGGCAGTGTAACACACCTTCGGCGAAAAAATTATAAAAAATCTACGGTAATTTTTAGCCACTTGAAACTTGCACATTATTACACTAAAATTGAATGGCCTATAAGACTGTGTACTCAAAAACACTTCTGAGAAAAATTAATTTAAATTTTGGTGAATTTTTTTCTTTAGGTGAATGAACTGTATTTTGATTGAAAAATCTTAAATAATGCTACGGTCTTGCTTTTAAACTACACTACTACTTCAGTAAATGTTTATGTTTTATTCAAGGATTTTCATATCTATGTAAGTTAACAAAGAGATGTAACTACATCAATAATTATGTTCGCTTAAGCACCCGCACTTTTAAGTTCCCAACCCGCCTAAGTACCTCAAAAAGCAGACATTTTTCGTGAGGTACTTAAGCGGGTTTTACTGTAATTCGTTTAAAATACATTCCATTTTATACAAATGTATGCCTGCATACATAATTGGAATGTTTCAGTAAAATCGGCCAGAGAAAATACTACTCATTAAATCAAGCGGGCGTTATATCCTTTTTTTGGGAAATAAAGATCGCGGCCATTATTGCTTTTTCGCAAAGGAAATAAAGTTCGCGGGCTTTATTGCCTTTCATTGGTGGGCACTATTTCCCCTTCGAAATGGAAATAACGCCCGCGGGCTTTATTGTTTTTTTTTAGGAAATAAAGCCCATGGGCATTATTTCCGCGGGCGTTATTGCACTGCACCGTATTTTGCATATGTAAGTGCCACTTTTATGATACGTTCCCGATTTGCCAAACGAATTCGTAACGACGTCGTNCACTACTCATTAAATCAAGCGGGCGTTATATCCTTTTTTTGGGAAATAAAGATCGCGGCCATTATTGCTTTTTCGCAAAGGAAATAAAGTTCGTGGGCTTTATTGCCTTTCATTGGTGGGCACTATTTCCCCTTCGAAATGGAAATAACGCCCGCGGGCTTTATTTTTTTTTTTTTAGGAAATAAAGCCCATGGGCATTATTTCCGCGGGCGTTATTGCACTGCACCGTATTTTGCATATGTAAGTGCTACTTTTATGATACGTTCCCGATTTGCCAAACGAATTCGTAACGACGTCGTTTCCGACTCGTTCTGGTGAACAATGAGTATGTCGCCGTCGGATGAAAAGCACAATTCGCCGGCGGGTCGCAAAAACAATTCGCCGGCGAACCGTAAAAACGTTATACTGGCGAACTGCAAAACGATGCTCAAAATCTTTAGCAGAACCATACAAATCCAATTTCAAATTATGTGCAATATTGTGCAAAAAAAAACAAATCAGTAAGCAATTCTAAAATTTTAAAACTTTTCAATCTGAAATATAAATCAGTTGTATAGCTGTTTAAGTTTTAGTGGAATAGAATACAAACTATGTATGGAAAAAATTAATTCGATTTGACGTCGTTTCAAGTTCTTCCAAACGACTTCACCAGACCGACGTCGTAACGACTTTGATTAGGTTGTTCNCTAAAAAAGAAATATAAAGCAGTTGTATAGCTGTTTAAGTTTTAGTGGAATAGAAAACAAACTATGTATGGAAAAAATTAATTCGATTTGACGTCGTTTCAAGTTCTCCCAAACGACTTCACCAGACCGACGTCGTAACGACTTTGATTAGGTTGTTCATTAAAAGGGACTTCTATAATTGAACGAACTGTTCAGTTAAACTAGTATCGGTGACCCGAATCCCCGGATAATTGAACCAAAGAGTGTGAAAACTTTCAAGTTCAATTAACCGTGGACTACTGTACTTTGTTGTAATTCAAATGCTCACTTACTGGAATAGTGTAAGTAGTATCATATCAAATCTTCCACGCTCAAAGAATCTTCACGCACATATGTACGTATGTATGTGCGTAGTTGTTTGCCGAAACATTTCAACAACACACAAAGTCGCCCTACGAAAGTCTCTTCTCTCTGACACTTGCTTGGCATGATTGATTAGAATTTTGTTAATTACTTTACTTCAATAAGTAACTTTCATCTTACTCAACAACCGCATTTGTAATGGATGGTCCCTTGGCGTACGTTCACAGAGTGCCAAAGTATTTATTCAAGGAATTTTGTTGAATGGCTCCAAAAGATGTATTTAGAATCTAGAATTTTAGATGCAAATAAAATAAGAACCCGACCACTCGTTATATACTTATAGAATACTTATTTATTCAAAGATTCGCTATTTAGATAAATGAATGCATTTAAAAACTACGTTCGTTATATCGCCATTCGTTATATCGGCATAATACTTACGGTGTACCCTTGAAAGATAGTTCGAGGTAGGGATGTAAAAAAACATCGATACTTCGGATGTCTGGTATTCGAAATATCGATTAACACCGATACATCGATGGTGGCGCCATTCGATAGTTTGAAACAGAGACTGAAAATAGAAGTTATTTTAAAATGTTTGATATCAAAAAGGCATAGTGGAAAAATTATGCTATAGCTTTTTCAAAGGTACCATTAGACTCGTCTCTTCTTGTAGATTCTGATTCCTCCATGACTTTTAAAAATATGACTTTTATCATTTTGAGCAAATAATACCNAAAGTTATTTTAAAATGTTTGATATCAAAAAGGCATAGTGGAAAAATTATGCTATAGCTTTTTCAAAGGTACCATTAGACTCGTCTCTTATTGTAGATTCTGATTCCTCCATGACTTTTAAAAATATGACTTTTATCATTTTGAGCAAATAATACCGATTATTTCTGCTTTTTATTTTTTAAGGCAAAAATAAAAGTTAAAATTTGCATTTTATTTTTTTGAGCAGAAAATAATTGGTAATTGTTGACTTTTATTTTTTCAGGCAAAAATAAAAGTCAAAGTTAAAAATCAAGTATTTCAGAGCTGTACATATTCGAATGTGATAGTTTTGAAGCTCCTACATGGATTTTAATAACCCCTATACCCAAATACCAGGGTTAGTTCAAATCTATACACATATGTATACATACAATACATGAAGGGAGTTTTTGTTAACGGCATCAGATCTGCACCGAATGTTCGATTTTCAAAACTGAAGAGCCAAATTAAAGGGCTTACCCTCTAGATGTATGTACCACAAGGCNATTAACGGCATCAGATCTGCACCGAATGTTCGATTTTCAAAACTGAAGAGCCAAATTAAAGGGCTTACCCTCTAGATGTATGTACCACAAGGCATGACTTTTTTGAATAGGGTTGCC
>NW_016189422.1:0-3940 GCF_001687245.7 Rhagoletis zephyria
AAACAGAGTTTTTCGATCGTAAGAAAGTTTTGATTTCAAACTAAAAAAAGGCGTATAATTTTTTTCGGTATAGATACGGTGACCATTCGTCCTTTATTTTAAAGGAAACTCATTTGTTGTAACCCCCTGTCCTTTATAATTCTTTTCAAAATAAAGGACGCCTTTTGCCCTTTATTTCTTAAACTGTCCCCTAAATCGGCTCTGTATTTTTCAGAGGTAAAATTTTTTAACGNAATTGTCAAGCTGATTGTCGCACTGTCAAGTGACATTTTTATTGCAAGCAATGGATAAGCAAACGAGGATGAGCGAATGCGTACGTCAGTATGTACATTAAGGTGGTCCAAAAATGCATGTGGGGAAAAGTAATGCCTGAATTTTAAGGCTCTCATCGCCTAGCGCTTTTTACTGGGTCCGCCGTTGCATTTTTTTTGTTGGAGGGTTTTTAGGGGTCCAATAAAAAATAGTTAATATCAAAAACTGGTTAAATAAATAATTGAGTGTTAATATTGGAAGTCTCCTGAAGAGAAACAGAGTTTTTCGATCGTAAGAAAGTTTTGATTTCAAACTAAAAAAACAGGCGTATAATTTTTTTCGGTATAGATACGGTGACCATCCGTCCTTTATTTTAAAGGACAGTCATTTGTTTTAACCCCCTGTCCTTTATATTTTTTTTTTTAAATAAAGGACGCCTTTTGCCCTTTATTTCTTAAACTGTCCCCTAAATCGGCTCTGCATTTTTCAGAGGTAAAATTTTTTAACGCAGAATATGAAAATTAAAAATGTCCCTTATAAAATATAATGAAAACCTTCGCCAGTTCGGTAATCGTTGTACAATCTTTAAAGCACAGGGAAAGCTG
Source organism: Rhagoletis zephyria (assembly GCF_001687245.7). Classification (NCBI taxonomy): domain Eukaryota; kingdom Metazoa; phylum Arthropoda; class Insecta; order Diptera; family Tephritidae; genus Rhagoletis; species Rhagoletis zephyria. Next base: position 858 of record NW_016189422.1, read on the forward strand.
TGCCTAGGATCGTGTTGCATTCTTAGTTTCCAGTTCCACTGAAAGAGAACAATAAACCCCCTGCTGCACAGTGGTTCAAAACTGGAATTTAGTGTTCGTAATTCACTGGAGCCTTCATTTTCCACTTAATTTGATTAATTTTCAAGAGACCAGTTGAGCCTGATTTCTGAATTTTTATTTGTTTATATTAAATTTTTAAGTGCAATATAAAGAAAAAGTAGCAATTTTGAAGAAAATGTATTATCCTATTCCAGTTAATAAATGTTACATAACAANAAAATTAAAAATGTCCCTTATAAAATATAATGAAAACCTTCGCCAGTTCGGTAATCGTTGTACAATCTTTAAAGCACAGGGAAAGCTGTGCCTAGGATCGTGTTGCATTCTTAGTTTCCAGTTCCACTGAAAGAGAACAATAAACCCCCTGCTGCACAGTGGCTCAAAACTGGAATTTAGTGTTCGTGATTCACTGGAGCCTTCATTTTTCACTTAATTTGATTAATTTTTATTTCTTTTTTTGTATGAAAGCTTACAATATTTGCAAGAGACCAGTTGAGCCTGATTTCTGAATTTTTATTTGTTTATATTAAATTTTTAAGTGCAATATAAGAAAAAGTTCCAACCGGTATTTTTTATATTTTTTCCAGTTTAGGTTTAGTTATGCATGAGAACAAAATGTAATGTTAAGAACATTCCCACAAAAGAACTAAACGGGAACAAAAGTATTGAGAGCAGTCTGAACGGGAACAAAATGAGACCAAAAGGTTTCGTAATGTTCTCTAGAAAAACAGAATTTGAACAAAATTTTTGGAAACGTTTCCAATTATAACAAAATGAGAACGAAAGTATCGATAACGTTTTCCAGGAGGATCAAATAAGAGCAAACGTGTGGGTAATGTTCTTCCAGAAAACGTAATGAGAAAAAAAGTTTTGAGAACATAACTTAAAGAATGAGAGGGGAGTCAGCGTGTTGGGATGAGAAATCGTTTCAGTGAGAACCAAGTTTGTTAATTCTAAGGAAATCTGGATCATTTCTACTTCCAGATCTCTTATCATTAAGGAAATTTGCACAGCTTCTGACTTCAAACCAACGAAATCTGCTTTAGCAGAAAAATCCTAGTCAAAATATGGCAAACAAACTCCCTGCCCTTGCTTCCAGAGGCGTACGTTGGTACGCGGACAGCTCGAGGATGGATGACGGAGCCGGTGCAGGGGTCTTTGGACCCGACCTAAAACTATCAATTCCCATGGGCAGATGGAAGAAGGAATCTTAACTGCCTTTTTATGGAACAAGTTTTCATTTTCTGTGCAAGAAAAATACGTGTCTTAAGTCTTTCGTTCACTTTATCGCATAATTATCTTTCAGTTCTTTTTTGATTGATTTTATTATGCATTCAAAAAATTTAAACTAATGAACGCTATGTGAAAAGTTTGGTTTCTTCGCGAATACTTCAGATAAGATTTGTCCCCGCTTCGTTCTCTGTCAGAAACGTTCCCAAATTATTCTTCGAGAGAAAGTTCCTTGGACTTTTGTTCCCGGTTAGTTCTTTGCCATAACGTTCCGGAGACTTTTTTCGCATTTTGTGCTCTTAGAAATGTTCTCGAAAGTATTTTTCGCATTTTGTTCTCCTTGGAAACGTTCCACAGAGTTTTGTTCTCATTATGGTTTTGTTTTTGAAGCATTTTCCTTTTCCTTTTGTTCTCGGTCCTTGATTCATAGATCATTTATATACCAGCATCTATAAAAGTATTTTATATCTGAATGGCGGACAATTTTCTACTGCAGAAAATTACTTATAAAATAAAGGGAAAACCGAACGAAAATCTTTCACTGTTGTTTTTGTTGTAGCAACTTACTAAACTCTGTCAAAATCAGTAAACCGATTATACATGTGTTATCNGAAAAAAAAAAACAAATAAAAATTTAAATGTTACACCATATAGAACAATCCTATGCGTTGAGAGCACTAAAATTCCGACTTTACTTTTATTTTGGACTACCCAAATGTACATACTAGGGTTATTGACTCGGCTTTTCCAAACCGGTTCCAACCGGTATTTTTTATATTTTTTCCAGTTTTGGTTTAGTTCTGCATGAGAACAAAATGTAATGTTAAGAACATTCCCACAAAAGAACTAAACGGGAACAAAAGTATTGACAGCAGTCTGAACGGGAACAAAATGAGACCAAAAGGTTTCGGAGTGTTCTCTAGAAGAACTGAATGTGAGCAAAATTTTTGGGAACGTTTCCAATTATAACAAAATGAGAACGAAAGTATCGAGAACGTTTTCCAGGAGGATCAAATAAGAGCAAACGTGTGTGTAAGGTTCTTCCAGAAAACGTAATGAGAAAAAAAGTTTTGAGAACTTAACGTAAAGAATGAGTGCGGAGTCTGCGTGTTGGGATGAGAAATCGTTTCAGTGAGAACCAAGTTTGTTAATTCTAAGGAAATCTGGATCATTTCTACTACCAGATCGCTTATCGCCTTATGAAAATTTGCCGAGCTTCTGACTTCAAACCAATGAAATCTGCTTTAGCAGAAAAATCCTAGTCAAATTAATTAATTAAAATATGGCAAACAAACTCCCTGCCCTTGCTTCCAGAGGCGTACGTTGGTAGGCGGACAGCTCGAGGATGGATTACGGAGCCGGTGCAGGGGTCTATGGACCCGACCTCAAACTATCAATTCCCATGGGCAGATGGAAGAAGGAACCTTAACTGCCTTTTTATAGAACAAGTTTTCATTTTCTGTGCAAGAAAAGTTCGTGTCTTAAGTCTTTCTTTAACTTTATCGGATATTTTTCTTTCAGTTCTTTTTTTATTGATTTTAAAATGTATTCAAAAAATTTAAACTATGTGAAAAGTTTGGTTTCTTCGAATACTTCAGATAAGATTTGTTCCTGCTTCTTGCTTGCTACTGCAGAAAATTACTTATAAAATAAAGGAAAAACCGAACGAAAATCTTTCACTGTTGTTTTTGTTGTAGCAACTTACTAAACTCTGTCAAAATCAGTAAATCGACTATTTGTTATGTTCATTTACATCGAATGGCAGTTGTGGAGAGGTGATTAGTGGTCGCCGG
>NW_016189423.1:0-3940 GCF_001687245.7 Rhagoletis zephyria
TTCTGTTCACACTCTCATTTCTTTCGTTGAACATAGCAAGCAACAACAATCCCGCCCGCCAAATTAGCCCGTTGACCGTCTGCATAACATCGCCCTACGCGAAAGGGGATTTTCTCGCGAAAATACAGTGGCGAGCGTAGCCGGCGTTGATTTGTTGAGAGTTATTTTTCTGAAGCGCGGCAGAAAGCCGCTTAGGTGAAAGAGAATAATACGTGAAATTACTGCGCCTTAATACACTTAAAACAAGCCAAAGCGAAAGTGAAAACTGCGATTTTTCACCATTTTTATAAGGACTCACTGGGAACCATGGTGGTCAGGAGTTGGATTTTTGTAAAAACAAGTTTACATTTTTTTTTTACATAGATGTCAAAAACAAAGTTTAGAAAGCTTGATTTTAAAAATATTTTTGAAGAGGGTGGTCACCTTTTTAGAAATTCAAAATCAATTTAACTAACAAGTGAAATATTCTTTTTATATAAGTGTCAAAGGAAAGGTTTAGGTAAGCTTTATTTCCTAAAATATTTTAGAACAATATTAGTAGCTTCTTCCTGGTTTGTTAATTGAAACTTTTCTAAATGCAGAGGTGTCAAGCAAAAAGTGCCGGCGCTCAGTTAAGAAATACAGAACAAATTTGATTAACAAAGATTTAAAAAAAGTTTGTTTCGCGTCGCTATCTGCTTAGCAATTTAAAATGTATGTAATTTACAATTTAAATTAAACATTTTAATACGGGTGTCAAACGAAAGAAGTTAAATAAGCCTTTTTCCCCAAAATTTATTTAAAAAGGATTGCCACCTGAAATTAAAAATGAAATACTGCACCAAATTATTGAAAGCATTATATATAAGAGAGTTGCCACATTGCCAAAAACGGGTATTTGATTAGTTTATGTCAAATAAAATTTGTATACAAATTTGGCATTGGTAAGAGCCTCAAATTTTATTTTTACATATAAATGGCCTTGTTCACAAAACAATTAAATCGTTTTAAGGTGTTTTTTAAAATTAAATTTTCGTAAAAAGTTTCAATTTATAAAGCAGTTGAAGGTTTCTTTTTTTATGAATTTGGGTAAAAATTTGGCTCAAACATGGATCATTTGGTAGCCTAACGTTAAACCGTATATCGGCGGGCGGAATCGCGGGCAAGAGCCAGTATTTTAATAACTTCGTTGACTATCGCCAAACTGCAATACATATTCAATATTTCCAATAGGGAAATTTTATAATTTTTTATCGCAAAATGTAAACGTCAGCTGCTGGATAATTTCCGTAAAATGCCGGGGTAGAGGAGGACGTTGTTGTCGGTTGCAACGGATGTTGTAAGCAGCCAGCAGAGTGGAAAAATGCTGTTGGATGAAATAATTTAATTCAGATTTTTTAAGCGGAAGATTATCTTCAATTCGGGGAAAAAATTTAACATGAACACTCCTTCTGACAGTAGATATGTATGCTACGTTTAGCACTTATAAAGTGTGTGTTGATTACGATGAGTATTTAGATACTTTCGTGGCAGCCAATACGTATGTAGTAAGAAATGCGAAAAAGGCGATTATTTGAGGCAACTAAAAACTTTTTTCAATAAAATTTCAAGTCCAATTTGAGACGTGCACGCGAAATCAAATAAAGTTTTCACTCAGACAACTTTCCCTCTTAATATACAGCAGCTTTCGCGTCGCCATTACATCCGAGTGTCTACAATTTTAAAAATTTTCGGCGAATTAACGCCACATTTTTTGTTCATTCGTTTATTTGTTTGTGTTTTTCACATTTAACGGATATTAAGTTTTTAGTAAATAATCTTTCTAGACGCATATTGCCCACATTTTTTTTTTGCCGGCTTTAGGGGGTGCTTTGCAGAAAATTAATTGCAGGGGAGTCCTTATTACAAATTTGCACTGCAGGCACATTTTTAACAGTAAATACTCTGTTGTGCTGTGGCATTCAATGGCGATGGCTGGCCAATGGCGCACCCAAGTCAATTTTATTTAATAATACAAACAACCATAGCCAAAGTCGCCATCTGCCACAGGGGAGTCTGTGCAATTGCCTGCCAGCAAAGCAAATTGACTCACACCTGTACTTTTTTCTGATTAAATTACCCGATTCTTCATATTCACATCGTTGTCGTTGTGTTTAACGATGTTTTTCGTTATTTTTTATGATTATTACTGACAATTTTCATCTAAGTTTCGCCGATCTGCAGAAGTGACTCTATTTAAAATGTGAGAGGTGCGGAAAGCTAAAATGAAATTTTTTTCCCTATTACTTCGGGGTTCCACTGCGAGGCGTAGACGGTTTTGCAATGTGAACTGCGCTAATAAATAGGTATAACCACGTCACCTACTTTTGTAATACTATTAACTCGTTTATTTGCTCTAAGTATGTACATATGTATACTAACTTTAATATATATAAATAAATTTAGGATACGCAATTTTTGGTGTTATTGTTGTATTTCCAATCTACGGGCCCTACTACACTCATCATTCTTACAGCAAGCGACTCTGGAGATATTTTTATTTATTTTTCAACTTTTTATGCGCACTATGTCATCCCCTTTATTTTATTACAAAATGGTAGGGCGGTGCTCTGTCGCTGTCTTCAAAGCGCAACTCAATGCATGAATGAATATAAATGAATGAGTGCGTAGTTCGCTAAGGGACAAAATGTCGGGAGGGTGCGGCTGGAGGCGGTTGCATTTGTCATTTTGTGAATGGGTAATTGGTCAACGACTGGCGGCTTTCTGGTGAGCCATAGTGCGAAACCATATAAAAAAAGCCGACAATTGACAATAAATGTCAGAGTTAAAGACTTGTGCTGTATTTTAATAGTTGTGAGAAATTTTTGCTGTACATATGTACGTATGTACTTAGATGTGGTTACAGATTGAAAACAAAAAAACATCGAAATTAAAAACATCAGCCATTAAAACATCGATGTATCGAAATATCGATTGTTTTGTTAAAGGGCTTCTTATTGATTGGGGAAAAACATGGTGAAGATTTGGAGTAAACCTTGAATGAAAGCGATTTAAAACATCGCTCCGAGTAACGTCAATTCATCGATGCACATAGTTAGATTTAGTTGATTTTGGGTGACCAGAAGTGATATCATTAAAAGTTAAATGGTATTTGTAAATAAATTTATGGCTTTCTTTCGAAGTTTTATCACACTAATAGTCATAATTTTTATACTTTTCGGTTTTTACTTACTGGCTTAAAAAGGAGGAGGCATAAATTCGTCGGAATATGCAAGCCGTTTTCGAAAATTTATTTTTAATGTAAAGGAGGTACCTCAGGGGTGGTTCCATACTAATTTGGTTTAGTTCCGACCATGAGATCATTAAAAACCTAACGGAATTCCTAAATTTTTAAATTAGCTCTCAACAACGTCTACCGAATTCTATGATTCCCTGGAGGTAATCTCATATAAATTTTATGAGCGCTGAAGTCGGTGTTTTTTTTTGTTTGAAAATCACTTGTCAATATGTAGTTCTACTCGAATAATCAATATGATTTTTAGTGAGTTTTATTTTGGTGACATTAGGGTGGTACGAGTATTGGGCACCTGCAATGCAGCACATCTCTATTTGCCATTGACTGTTGCCAGCGGGGAGCGAAGTTTTTCGAAATTGAAGCTCATCAAGACGCACTTAAGTGCTACCATGTCCCAAGAAAGATTAAACGCTTTAGAGATATCTTATCTATCGCAAACGAGATTGCCACTCAGATTGTCTTCTCAAAACCATCGAAAATTAATATTTGAAAATTTTGATTAGGTATAACAAAAATTAAAAATGCTTAAAATTTATTATTATCAAAAGGCGCCTCGTTCCATTTACGCCCCGGGCGTTGTTGCTTCTAAAGCCGGCCCAGCGTGCGATATGTATGTATGTATAATATACATCGTATATGTATGAAATATTTGGTTTTGATTCTTTT
>NW_016189424.1:0-3940 GCF_001687245.7 Rhagoletis zephyria
GAAACGTTCCACTAAAACTTGGTTGTGGTTTTTCTTCTTTTATAACAACACCTCCTATAACTTTTGCATCACCATTCGAAATAAAGTACTTTTCAACGTTCTTATTTTTGAGGTCATAACAAACATCTGGTAGTACATCCACAATAGAGCAGTCTTCAAGACCATCGTCACTTAAACCACCACTTAAAAGTTGGTGCTGAAGTTCATCACTGGCATTTATTAACTCCAATTGGGATGTTTGAGCACTTTCATCCAGAACACGCCAAAAATCAGTACTAGATAGACTATTAGTAGCTAACATAGCAGCAGAGTCGCCGCTAATGGTGACGCAGGCAGACAAATCTATATCCAACGATTCGTCTTTGATGTTAGAATCGAAGTTATTGAGACGTAACAGGGAGCTTAATATTTCATCATTGCCCCCCACTTTGGTGGGTGTGCTAGGTGCCATATTTGCTGGCGCTGCTCTGGGTTTTCGCGGTATTTTTTTGCTGCTTGGCGCTTCTTCTTTCATGTTCGTTTTGACCGTAGGCTCTACTGTTGTTGTTGGTCTTGAGGTTATGCGGTTTTTTGCACCTCGTCGCAACGGCGTGTACTTAAACGTTTACAAACACAAAACAAACACTTCACTTTTGTGGTACGTCCATAGCACAAGGTTGTGCATATAAACTCACAATAATTCCGAGTCCTTTATTTGGTATTTCACAAAATTTACGATTAATTACGGAATGACGCCTTGTTTATTTTGCACACACATGGAAACGTTCGGAAAGTGTTTGATGTAAACGCCATTTTGAAGAGTGCAGCCAAGTTGCATTCGTCGTGGCAGAGCGTTGCGTTCGATGAAAATTTGTAATATAAATAAAAAGCAAGAATTGCTGCTATGATAGGTTTGTTTGATGAGCTGCTCTAGGTTACGCCGGCGTCTGGATTCTGTAACTGGGGGCAAGTTTTTCAGTGTCAGTTTAAACTTATATTAAGAAAACTAAGTTTAAATTGAACTGCTGGTTGACATTTGATTGGCTGACCTCAGTTTAAACCAGCCGGATCGGGCGTTTAAACTTAGTTTAAACCACGGCTGTGTACTAAAAATCTGGCCCTGAGTTTTCAGGTGTACATTGAAAATTGTGTAAGGCTGAGTTTTAACTGTCAATATTGTGTGCAATTTTTGTCCAAAAAACTCACTGAATTGTACTCGGCACAATACATTTTCTCACAGTTACAGAATCCAGCTTCAGGTTAAGATATCTTTGATGACATTTATCCACCAAAATCGTTTGATAAAGTGATAAACTTTGGTTAAATAGATTTCCATAAAAATTTGTTCATTTATCAAAATGATAACTTTATCATTATGTCAAGTTTATCGACAGCTTGTCACTTTTGATGAAGACCCCTAATATTTCTCTGGTATGTACAAAAGTGGCAAAATTGCAGAAAACCAGCCCGATTTTTTAGCAATTTGAAAACTGCAACTTATTTTATTAAAATTTAATAGGCTACAAAATTGGAGATTCAAAATTTTTCTAGAAATTCTTTAAAAAGTATATATATAAAACATAACATTTTTCGAAACTTTACGAGTTAAAGGAAACCCTCTAATTAAAGTCCTAAATCGTGTAAAACTCGTAAGTTTACGGGGCTTTTATGGGACCGCCCTCTATGTGAAAAGGTGTAAATAGGTGCGATGTGCTAGCTATTTTAGCCGGAAATTTATACTGCAACCTCCGATGGACAAAGCCAAGCGTCGAGTGGGAAGGCTGCACAAACTGCCAACAACAAGTGCGCCTCATGTTTTTACCTGCGGTGAAGTTCAGATAGACATCGGGAAGGCGAAAGCCTCCAAATACATGGGATCCTACAGAATATGCATGCTGATGCTGAAAAATTACGGGAGTAGACTATTTAGCCAAGGTTCTCAACCTGTCAATGGCTACTCTCGTCATTCCTGACATCTGGAACTCAACTGCTCAAACCGTCAGCCACTCCACGCTGCTAGAAGACGGAGAGACTTCTTCACTCTCACAGAGACTCAAACGGTGGTCAGAGAATTATATGAGCCGTCGACACTCGTCAGCAATGTTTAGAGACAAATCGAGCAAATATAGAAAAATAAAACAGAGGGTTCCACAGGGTGGTGGTGTCCTTTCCCCATTACTGTTTAACTATTATATTTCCAAGCTCCCTCAACCACCAGAGACTCCCTCTCGCTTTCTCGCTTCTTCACTACTAGGAGTCTAACCCTCTACCATACAAAACCCACTGCGACCTTATTTACCACCTAGACGAAGGAGGTCAGACTACCGCTGGGTATTCATGTTGATGACACACCAATTCCAACGGTGAATAACCCAAATATACTCGGAGTAACATCCGATAGTCTGCTCTCCTTCTCTGCGCACACAACCGCAATTGTCAACAAAGTACAGAACCGCAACAAGGCCCTCAAGTCGCCAGCCGGAAATACCTGGGGCAAAGACAAAGAAACGTTGCTGGCAACATACAAGGCAATTGGACGGCCGGTTCTGAATTACGCAGCGCCAGAGTGGTCGCCGCAGACCAGTTGGATGCAGTGAATGAATCTACAGACAGCACATAACACTGCACTACGCACAGCGACCGGATGTCTTCTGATGTCGCCAGAACACCACCTACACGACGAGGTGAAAATGCTCTCCATAAAGGAGCACAACACAATGATCTGCAGGCAATTCTTAGCAGGGAGCCACAGACGTTGACACCTGAACAGACACCTGCTTGCAGAGGAGCCCTCGCCAAGGCATGTCAGAAGGCATCTTTACGAACTGAAGGACGGAGTCCAGAGCTTCATAAAGCAACCTCTGGATGCGTCAGCTTATCGACAGGCCCTGAGCGGCATTCGCAGGGAGTCAAGTCTCCAGTTGCCTAGACTCCAGACCTGTGAATGCCGTTCTGGGCACATAACCACTTGACATAGACGAGACTGGGCCTCGTCTGCTTCGGGAGACTCGGACCACAATACCCCAACTTCGGTCTGGCTACTGCAGCAGGTTGAACTCATACCCGTTAGTTGAGCTTGACGACAACGACTGAGATACTAACCGATCTGGGCGGGGTTGTTGTAGCCGCTACAAAAACAACAACACGCTGTTTTACTCTTGTATGTAATTTCACTGCCCCGTATTTTAAAGGCGTTGAGGATGTCTAAAACTTCCGCTTGGATGATGATCGTAGAGACAGAGCAACACTGAGATCACGGAGTAGACAACAGCTCCCACACCGCAATCCATCTTTAAGCCGTTGGTGTATAGAGAGATAGTCTCTCTATCTGCCACTCGATCTCTTCACCAGTCTCTTATGGATATGAATTACACTTGCCGCTGATTCATACCCACTTCTTTCAGGTGAAGATCGATTTAGATTGCGTTGAGGATAAGCATTTAGCGTTTCTTACTCAAGCTGCTACTCCTGCGCTTGCTCTCCTTTGTATGCTTTCCAAATTCTGCTGAAGATTTTCTTGCAAGTGTAGTATGCTGTTCAGGCCTTCTGTATACGAAATTCGACATTGCTTTTCTCATTAAGTTTGCCATCCAGCACGACTCTGAGGTACATACTTTGCAATGGGGAATAATAGGATGAGTTCTATCTTGGTATTTACACTCATGTAGCATTTCCAAGTTTGGTTTTTTGTCCTTGCGCCCGGATTGCCCCGCATCCTTCTTCTCCGGGCGGACATTGAGCCCAATCCCGGACTAGAAATCCACTTCTGCTGCGTCTGCAAGAGGCGAACTTCACTTCGGTTAGGTGTAGCACCTGTAAAGGATGGAGTCAGCTAAGAACATGTCCAGGCCTTAGGTCTCACAGGGAGTGGACCACAAAGACTTGCATAGAACAGTAGTTTTCAAAAGGAAATTTTAGGTCCTCATGGAGTGGCAAGTTCAGGTGGGCACACTTAAGTAGT
>NW_016189426.1:0-3940 GCF_001687245.7 Rhagoletis zephyria
TTCAGTGGCTGTCCAGCATAAACTATTATTCAAAATTTTATAGTAGTCTGCTCATCGATGGCAGTTGACGCGAGCAGCATTACATTTAAAGTTACTGGGCGGGAAATTAAAGAAGTCACTGACTTTTCAAATTGCCCTCGTATGTACACAGAGTTGCGGGTAAAATGGCATTCACCATTGAGACAGATCAGTCAACAATATATGTACGCATTTGTGTGTTATAAGCCTACACGTATGTAAGTAGTAATTCAGCCAACAAAACAAATTGAAAAAATTCGCACCAAAAAAAGTGACGTTTGTGTTGTTGTTTACAGTGGCAGTAAATCGTTGTGCGAAAATACATAACCACTAAATCGCCTAGATATCTACTTTAAGCGCATAATGAGACATGCACACACACAAACATAGATTCACATGATTTTGTTTAGATCGAGTTGCGCTACCCTTTTGAAGTGCGGCTTAAAACCAAAGGTAAACTCGACTCGCAGCCAGCCGGAGCGAACTGAATTGCAATGAATCGCAGAAACGGCAAATCATTGTACATACAGTGACTCAAACAAGTGAACACGTATTTTTTTTTATTCGCAATTATTTTTTTCAAGTAAAATTTGTTTAATCAAAACCATATAAATCAAAGTTCCAAACTTTATACAAAATTTAGGAAAATTCAACAAATTTTTAGCAAAATTTAAAACTTTTTGATCTAGATCTTTAGAACATTCATGGGTAAGCAGTTTTATAGCATATGCTATTTTAGTCTGAATTATACTTATATATTAATAGAAATTTAACAAAAAAAAAATTAAATATTTATAAAAAAATGAACAGGTGGTCACTTTTTTGAGACAATGTTTGTATGTATGTGTGGAGAAGTAAAACGAACTTTATAGAACATATAACAGTTGGAAAGGCGGTAGGTGAGGCATGGCAAAAATTGTGAAAAACTAAAACAAATAGAAAAAGAATGGATTTACAAATCATTTGGAACGGTGCGCTGACATTAATACATACCATATAAACTACGTTGGCTATGTATGTACATATGTACAAACGCATAAACATATGCGAATTTGAACAGTTCCACGCACACACTCATATGTACATATGTATATGCACAATTGCATGAGCTCATAATGGGGCCGCCAGCATACAGCTACACAATCTAACGTCTGCCCGACAATTGACCGCGACGCATAGCTAATGTAGAGCGATTACACAGTAGAAAATACAAGTTATAAATTACTGCTGCAAACTTGCATAGAAAATGTATAGAAGCAAATTTGAAAAATACTCTTTTTACATTTCTATAGATCTTGCTTTTAGCTCAAATAATGGTAAAACAACTCAACAACAACAAAAAGTACTCAGTACATACCTACATACACAAATTCATAACTCAAAACTTCACATCCGATATCTGTTTTGCTACTATGAGCAGATTTTGGTCTCAGCGGCTGGTGCGGCTTTGGATTTTTTCAGGATCACTTCGATGAAGGAGAATTCAAAATGGCGGCTAAGAGTTTCAAACAAATCCAATCTTTTTTTTTTAAGTTGGTCGCCATTTCGGATCCGCCATTTTGAATTTCGAAAATCTGACATGAGATTCGTAATCAGTAGCCCCGGAAACTCACTGCGAACGAGTTTCAAACCTTGACAATGCTTAAAACGTTCAGTACCAACGTTTTCATTATAGTAATTTTTTTTTCAAATTTGATTGCCATATTGGATCCGCCATTGTGAATTAAAAAAAATTTACCTACTTAAGAAACTTCCGAGTGCTGGGTTTCGAACAAATGTAAAAAACCGACCAGCGCGATCTCTAACAAACTTCTTTTTTTTTTTAATAAAAAAAACACATTTATCTTTTTTTATCACAAATAACAATAATTTAATGTAGTGTTTGTGAAATTCCAAAGAGTGTTTTTATGAACCACTCTAATACATACATTTCTATAAATAACTTAACTCCTTTTCTTTCCATTTTTTTATGCTGTAAGTATTTCGGTGTGTTTTTGGTTAGTGCATTGGTGCCTTCAATTTAGTGTACTGGTGTGCATGCAAGCCGAATGAAAATTAAAAAATTCGTCATAGACTTGAGCAAATGTCGAAAATGAAGTTATCCCAGGTGTAGGGATTTTTTTTTTGGCAATCAGCTGAGACTGCTTTTACTTAGCAGGTTGTATGTATGTATAATGATACAAACCTTTTTAATGAAATAAGGAATTTTTTGAGGCACAAAATTTTCTTAGTGCAACTGTTTTTGAATGGCAAAAAATGTATGCTAATTTTCATGTTTTATTTGCTTTTTTTGTTTGTAAGCGTTCAAAAAATTTACATACTCAAGCGCTTCCGCTCTTTTCACCTATTAGAAAGCAAATGGAAAATATGTGTGTACTAAATATGCAAGTCAGTCTGTACATTCGCACTGCTCGTCAATCAAAGTGGCTCGGATTTTATGGAAATGCGTACATACTTAAAGTACATGCAGGTATATATATCGCGACACCATTTATTTTAAAACGCTGCGGATACATAAATAAATGAGCTACTCAAATTTTGTATGCGGTCTGTGGTGAGAATATTCATTAAGTATTTGAACAATAAGGTACCTACCCAAGCATGTACATAGTATATATGTATGTATATTTATGCAAATACATAACTAAAAAAAATGACAAATTTATATGCGTGCGCAAGTTTGCCTATAAAAATATGTACGTATATATCCACATGCATATGACACCCTCAAAAATGGAATATTTGACATAAATTAAATTGGGTGAGGAATTTGTTTTTGTGGTGTGTTTAAGGCAAAAATGTATTAACATTTTAAGAAAAGGAAAGCCGTGGGGTACTTTAGAATTTTTTATTGAGTTAAGCTCAGCTAAAATTAGGCAAGTTCAGTAATGTCGAAAAATCATAAATTAGAAGAGGACAACCAAGGCGAATTCATACAAGGTGGTGTGACCGGAGCAGCTGATTTCCAGGCGAATTGTGCCGATTGTCAAAATTACTTGTTTGTTGTACATTTTTTGTGTTCTGATTGCCATCGTGCGTATAATTTGTTAGTGTAGTTTTTTTTGCCGCTACCAGCCTGTACGAATCCACCTTGAGGACAACTATGTACATAGAATTTACATTCACAATATTTTCTAAGTTAAAGTTTTTTGTTGAATTTTTTTTTAGAAAAATACAAAAAATGTTCATCAAAATTTCAAACTTTTCACCGCCGCTTCAAACTTACACTTTAATGTACTAAAATTAAATGTTCTATAAACCTTCATAACTAAAATTTAGTGAAATTATTTTGATTTGTTTCTAATTTATCTGGTGGTTAATAACGAGTACGACTCTCATAAAAAAAAAAATATTAAATAAATAAACAAAGGAAAATTAGCCACTTACTTAATTAGTTGACAAATTTAAAATGGAAACATCAAATAAATGTATATTATAAAAAATAGCTGGCCGTTGGAGCCACAAATTAGAGGAAAATGCTGATACGCATTCAAAATTAAAAACTTAAAGTCGGAGTGAATAAATAAGTATGCCGGAAATTCAGTTCTGATAAAAAAGCAATTATTTGAAGAATAAATGAACAAAATAAAAAATAAAAAATTATATACATACACTGCCGGAACAAAGTATTGGCACAGCAAATTTGTCACAATATATGCAACAACTTTCATTCTAATATTTTTCCGCTAATTTCGTATTAAAATATGATGCATTCCACAACAAAAAACATAAAAACATAATTCCTAAACTTTGTGCAAAACTCGCGAAAATTCAGCACATTTTTATGAAAATTTTCAACATTTTAATCAGATTTTTTTGAGTATTCAGATTTGTAGCCCAATCAATTTTATTATAATAAAGTGAAATTACACATTTTTTTTTAATATTGCACAAAGTTTGAATGAACTATAGTTTAATGAAA